>NW_027210750.1:547500-595000 GCF_029030835.1 Brachyistius frenatus
TCGGCAAAGGAAAGTAAACAAGGTTTTATTTTGTTTCAACGTTTCAGACACATTTGAGGATAACAAACCTAACAACAGGATTGTTCCCGACTGTTTTTCTGTCGGTCTGAACGAGATTACCGGCCGACGTGATTAGTTCGGCGTCGCGTCTCCTCGGCGGGAAAACCCGCTCGCCACGTGAAAGCGCCGCATCTTTAAACGTCGCGTTTGAGTTTGGTTTCTTTTGTGTGTGACATCTAACGAGGCGAGAGGGTCATTTGGTTTGACGAGTGATGAATCAGACACACACACACACACACAGAGAGAGTCGCCTCAGGTGGGAAGTTAATCAGCACAACCCACCAGCTTACCTTCAGGCAGAGCTGCTTCGTAGGAGGAGAGAAAGTCAGGTGACTCTGGAGCTCCTCTAAAGGAAATCAGTGTTTGGGAAAAGCTCGATTTCCATATCTCACCACACAGAAACAGGTTGTGCTGATTTTTCCTCTACTATTCTTTTTCAGACATAAACTATTTTATTTTATTTATTTTTTTTAAACGTAAACGTTTTAGACCGGGGACGCCGCGACATCAGTTGGTACCAAAAACCTATGAAATGTAATAATTCTCTGTACAAAAAGTGAAGTCTTTTATTTGACAAAATACGTGATATTTCGACAGACTGAATCGTATTGATGGGAGCCAGTGAGCAGCACCCGGCTCGTATTATGAGCTGTTTGACTACCATCAGCAATAACGTTAGCCTAAACGAGATAATATTAGCCGCAAACAAATCTTCCCAACTGAAAATGAAAAGAGTGAATTATTTACAGAACAGTGATTGCTGGATATTTGTTTTGTTTATGGTCATTTTAATATTTTGAATAAAAAAAATATTTTATGAAAAAATGCCCAATTTCTGTGGCTTATGAAATGTGAATATTTCCTGATTCATTTTGATAAAGCAGTGAATATTTTTTGCTTTAATTTGGTAGGAAAGTGAACATTTCCTGCTTGTAAAGTGGACACGAGTCCAATATGTCAATCTGCCCTCACATTATGTGAAAAGGTGGAAGTCTAAAGGCACTTTTGTTATCCGTCCTGTAAATCTCAGAAAAGGTTATTTCCATTTGGATGTTTTTTTTTTTTTTTATCTCTGAGATCGGCTTCCACCTCGAACGCAGAGCCGAGACGAGACAGAAAAAAGTCGGCAGAGCTTAAAAGTAAAGCCCGAAGTGGACGGCTGGCTTTATTAAGAGCGTCTGACTCAGCGAGCCCCGAGGAGAAGCCAGAAGCCTCCTTCACTCCTCTTAAGCCTCAGAAAGATGGCGGCAGAAGCACCCTCAAGGCGACGTACTTCCTGCTGGGTTCAGAGGAGCGCGGGTCCCAAAAAAAAAAAAAAAAACACCTCTTGCTGGCGTTGTTAAATATTCATCGGTCAACATGCAGAGCCACGAGTCCCTGATTTATTCAAACGCAGCTGATCCGTTCTGAATAAATGTCAGGAAGAGATTCAGGGATAATTGCGATCCGGTTGGTGCCGGATTGGATCGGCCGAAGGGACGCTGCCGTGATCGATTCTTTCACCGTTAGTCACCGAATCTAAACCTCCTCTGCGGAGAGCCCGGTCGAGGCCGACGGCCGCCCACCTCCGAGTCGGTTTCTTCCTTTGTCGGGTTCCTCTTCACAGTGTGATACAGTTCTTTTCGAAGGACTTTTTGTTCAGTTCCTCGAGGAGCCTCAAATAACCAGCTCGATACCACTCAAGAGCACCACAGGCCTGTCAATCAAACAGACACGCCCCCCAAAAAACTGCTTTTTGAAGTTTATCTTCCAATGAATGAGGGATTCTTTTCAGATGGACCTCCAGAAAAATAACAAGGAGCGACTTTAGTGAACGAAACAATTTGTGAAAAAATGTTGTGGCCGGACGCTTTTTGGAGTCGACCTCTAGTGGCACTCGGTGGTATTGCAGCTTCAGGCACTTTCTGCATCGGCCTCATTTTTCAGACCCGGAAGAGGTCGCGGGGAAACAAATCGATTGAGTCGGGGAGCGACCGTCGTGATGTTGCTGGTGATAAACTGATTCCAGTCCAGGACGAACCTTCGAACTGCTGTTTATTTTTGTTTTTTATTGTATGTTATGTGGTGCAAAGCTTCTGTGCTGTTGCTACGGTTACCTTTTCGATTATCGTCCTTTGAGCCGGCTGAATTAAAACTAATTTAACCCGGTGACTCACACTAAGTTCTACGTACGTGATATTAAGGACATCTGCCGGCGCACGACGAGGCGTCTCTGTGGCCGCGAGCCAACGTTCGTCCTGTGTCGCGCTTTTATTACCTTCAAAGTCATACTGGTGTTGTATGACTGTGAAAGCTGCGAGTTGAAGAGCGTATTATTGAACGAAATATCCTCTTTGTGTCCATCAAAATGATGTTTTTCTGTTCAGCTAACCGCTCGGCGAGCTGCTCTCGGCCTTTGGGAGGAGAAAATACGAGAAAAGGAAGCAAGTAATGGATTGGGAGATGTCCGTCGAACGTCCCTGACCTCTCACAGAGGTCGTGAACGTGGCTTTTACACTTTGACGTCTCGTCGGTAAAAACATGTCCACGCCTCTGAGGAGGAACGGCTTCGAGCTCGAACGACTACTTCGAGAAGTTCCGAGACGGAGCCGGAAATCGTGGTCACAGGTTGATTTCTGTAAAATCAAGTTCCTTTCAACTTTAATGCTTCCATGTTCATTATTGCTTGTGTGACGAATCTTTTGCAGAGATTGGTTGAATTTAAAATTAAAACATTTCAATTTCCTCGGAGGGACTTTTGTGGTCCTGAATCCGTGCAGATGCACAACCATGAAAACCATTTGGATTTTTCGACATTTTCCACACCTAAATGTCTTTTTTTTTAATTTATTTTTTTTTATTCTATACCTGGTTATGTTGAAGGCTCTTCAATTAAGTTGAGTCCAAAAGTAAAATGTGTCTCGGTGGAGTAGAAGCGTGAACTGAAGTAGAAGTGCCTGATGTTTGTGAAGCCAAACGTTCCTCTCGGCTGTCAGGATGACGGAGCTTCTTCACCTGAAACGCTCCGAACCTTTAAAGCTCTGCGGCTGTCGGAGACTCTGACCTTTGTGATGGATGCTCAGCTCGGCGGTGCGGCGGCCTTTTGACAGCCGAGATGTCGGCATATCCGCTCCCTGCTGTGAGCTGCAGTCGATTCCGCTTGCAGTGAAAAATCTGTTTTACGTTCGGCTTTTGCAAACAAGATCAAGTCGGAGTTGTCGAAGAGTTCGTTCAGTCACTCGTCAAAGTCAATCGCGTGCTGACAGCGGAGCTTTTGACATTTTCAAACATGATGATTTTATAGTTATTTTTCACATAGAAAAATAATTTTCTTAGAAAGTCTTTTCGAAATATACTTTTTAAGGCTTTAGAAAATCAAGTAATAATAAAAGTCCCTTTAATTGCCAATATATTCGATTGGACATAAATATGTTAAACATCGGTTATCACGTACGGCACCTTCCACACATGCTAGTTTGGTTTCGTACCAAACTAAAAATGTCCAAAAGTATGAAAGAACCCCAAAGTTTGTGGTGATTTTACACCAAAGAAAATATAGTTATACATCTTATATTCCATTTCTGGCAATCAATCCTGCACAGCGAACCATTACATTTACAAGACTCCAAAAAAAAAAAAGTAGTAACAGTTATTACAACATATTCAATTAATAGTAAACAGTCACGTCTGTCCACGCTCACATTTTAAACACTTTTGAAGGAATTTGTCCAATAAATCTGTCGTTTGTGTGAAATTAGTGAATCCATTTTCCCGTTTTGGCCACAATCGTGTTTTGTGACCTCCGTAGAGACTTAATAATGAATAAATGGGCTGAACTTTACAACTCGAAACACTAAGTGCATGAAAATACACTTCATATGTTCTCCTCTTTTGTCTCACGCTGTATTCAAGTGTCTCTCTCGGGTGATCTCGTCTCACTTGAGATTGCCCTGAAGGTTGAAGATTTCACGCCGTTCTGCGTTGCGTGCGCTTTAGTCGTCACAATTAGTGTTTCAGAAGCTCGAGCACGGCCGTCAATAAAACTGCACTTCTCTCCAGAACGAGTCGTTGAGTTGACAAAAGTGGAAGAAGTGTGTCAGCGTGGAGTGGCGGCACGACCACGAGAGACGAGTCCTCGATACCGCCCGCACCGCCGGCCAATCAAAGCCAGCGGACACCAAACGATTCAAATATAGATCGTATGTCACGTCCTATTTTTTATTTTTTTTTAGCCTCCAGAAGTCGCAGCGCCCGTTTCTATGGTGACGGCAGAAAGCGCTCTATCGCTGATTGAATTTAGAGATTACGTCTGGAAGTGGCGTGCGGAAACAAAAGAAAAGAACGACGTATGACAGGAACTCTGGCAGCAGTTCAGAACCTCAATTTACAACCTGAATAGATTTCCCTTTCAGAGAGGTTTGAAAGGCCGGGGAGGTTCGGCGAGGAGATTAAATATGACAAATACAAAGCAGCCATTAGACAAGTTTCGGGGGTGTTTGAGATGACATGTGGGGAGGTCGTCCGGACAAACACAAGGTGTGTTTTGTTAATGCAGACGTGAACTTCTGAGTGTATTTAATGTGCTTAACAATGCTTTTATCCGCTTTTCAAAAGCCACGCTCACTTTGTTGTATGTTAGATTCCTTCAACATAATCGGAAAAATTCGCACCAAAATGAACTTGTAAGGGTTTTAATCCTAATTTTAGATAAATAACCAAAACAATGGGGAAATCTTTCATACTTCCATTAACCATTATTATGTGAGTACAGTATTGGGAGTATTATGATGGGAAAGCACGCGGAGAACTTGAAGGAAATACGGCATTTGAGCAGATCTGTTTGTATTGCGTCGTATTTTCCCTTGATGCGCCTGTTTTCCACCTCAGCCAAATATAAAAACATTTAAGATTTTTGCAATATTTCCCCTTTTGTGTTTTTAGTTTTTTCAATCACGTCTTTTACATGTTTTTTTTTTGTTGTTTTTTTTAAAGCCTAAAGATAAGATAACTTGTATTAAACAGTAGATGAGGTATCGAAATAGAAAAGTTCCTTCATTTCAATGGAAGCTGCAAAAAACATTCCAGTTTCTGGATAAATTGCAATTATGGACTATGAGCAAGAAGTCTCTGGAACCAGGTTGAACCTCATTGAAATTCTGTGTTAATTCAGGGTCGATATGCAGGCAAAATTAAAACAGTTTATCTTCATACGCAAGATAACGGTAATCTGATAACCCCGGACAGATAACGAGACAACAATTAGGGCAGTCCTGTGACGCAGGATGACATATCATCTATTAATAACTGCAGAGGAAGAGCTGCGACACCTGATATTTAATTAAAGAACAATATAAGCGAATTACGTATTGATCCAGGCCTTGTTATGTAAAGTCCTTCACCAGCCGCATGAAGCAGCAGGTTCAGCTGTGGGTATTATTGTACCGTGTCCTCGCTCTTCTTCCAACACTGAAAGCAAAGTGCAAGTGTACTTTCTTCTCTTTTGAAACACTTTCTCCGGAGAAGAATAAAGAAAAAAAAAATAAAGAAAAATCATCCATTCTTGTTTGATTTGGTTCTGTTTGATGTACGACGCTGATCTCCGGCTTTTTACTCTTCCGCCCTGCGGTTTCCATGGCGCCCAGATTTAACAAATTTACTCTGAAGTGTACGTAATCACAAGAAAATTGGAGATATTGAAAAATGATTAATGTGGCAATCTGCGGGAATTGAAGAAACGACTGACGTCTCAGAAGAAGACGTCCATTCGCTGTTTTTGTCTTCTTCTTTTTTCTTTTTTTCTTGTGTGTCTGTTAAATTACACTGAAGAGACTGAAAGGCTTTTTTTTTTTTTTATTGACTCTGCAGCTTTTGGGCCCGATGTAAAAATCACCTCTCAGTGGGTTTGTTTGATTAACTCTGTCAACGAGCTCAAGGCACCTCTGTGCTGTTCTCGCTATCGATTCTCTGCAACGGCAGAAGAAAAAAAGGAAAAACCTTTCTGGGATGACTTTCTTTAAACAAAAATCACAATCCTTTTATTTTGATAGGCGATGACACACTGTGTGATACAGAGGTGTAGTTAATGAAGAGGGAAATTAACTGACAAACCTCCACAGGTATTCCTTTGTAGTCGATTTTTTTTTTCTTCATCCGTTTTGACAAAAGCCCGACGCAGTTTCCTAAAATAACACTGTACTTATAAATAAAGATAGCCAATACCCTTTTTAAGCATATTTTATTGACTTTTACCACTTTAACATCATGATAACCCCATGTGTGTGTTCTGAGAAACAACAATTTCTACATATTTTAAAAGTCAGTGTCTTAAGTGTTTCATTTCAATCTGGAGCAAAATATCATTTAAAAAAACAAAAACAAAAACAAAAAACCTTCCTTGGCAGAATTTCAAACATCCAAAACACTTTCAAGCTGAAATGAAAAAAAAAAAAACATGCAGCTTTTCCAATAAAGAAACCAACACGCTCTTAAAGTCACCGGCATTCGACAACACTGGAATTAAAACGTCAACACTTTCTCATGTCCTTGGACAACAAAGATCATTTTATGTCTCCTTTCATTTTACCGCCGTCTCCGCAGACGTCAAAGTGGAAAATGTCAGCTATTCAGTTCGATAACCGATTTCTTTATTTATTTCCCATCCAACAGAACAGATGGGCGGGAGCTGAGACGACAGAAGGAGACAACAAGCGACGGGGAAGAGCACATTCAACGGGTGACGTTTTGCCCCCCCGGGCCGGAGATGGCGGCGGCGGCGTGGGAGAACGGCAGCTTTGCCAGCCCCTCGCCGGGCCTCCCTCTGTTCCTGCTCACGTGCAACGACAGCGATCTGAACGAGACGCTGTTCAACTCCACCAACTCCACCGCCCCCGACGCCCACTCGGGTCCCAGCGTGGCGGGGGTCCTCATCCCGCTCATATACATCGTCGTGTGCGTCATCGGCCTGGGCGGCAACACTCTGGTGATTCACATCGTGCTGCACTACTCCAAGATCGAGTCGGTGACCAACATCTACATCCTGAACCTCGCCATCGCCGACGAGCTCTTCATGCTCGGCCTGCCGTTCCTGGCGGTGCAGAACACCCTCCAGTCGTGGCCCTTCGGCTCCTTCATGTGCCGGCTGGTCATGACCGTCGACTCCATCAACCAGTTCACCAGCATCTTCTGCCTGACCGTGATGAGCGTCGACCGCTACCTCGCCGTCGTCCACCCCATCCACTCCTCCAAGTGGCGGCGCCCCCAGGTGGCCAAAGTGGTGAACGGCACCGTGTGGGCGCTGTCGTTCCTCGTCGTCCTGCCGGTGGTCATCTTCGCCAACATCCAGCGAGCGGGGGGCACCTGTAACATCGCCTGGCCTCAGCCGGCCAACATCTGGAGGGCGGCGTTCATCATTTACACCTCCACCGTCGGATTCTTCTGCCCGCTGCTCATCATCTGCCTCTGCTACCTGCTCATCGTCTTCAAGGTCCGCAGCTCGGGTAAAAAAGTCCACGCCACCTCGACCAAGCGGAGGAAGTCGGAGCGGAAAGTGACGCGCATGGTCGTGATCGTCGTCGCCGTGTTTGTCTTCTGCTGGCTGCCTTTCTACGCCCTCAACATCATCAACCTGCTGGTGTCCCTGCCCTCAGAGTACCAGGGCCTCTACTACTTTGTCGTCGTGCTCGGCTACGCCAACAGCTGCGCCAACCCGTTCGTCTACGGCTTCCTGTCGGACAACTTCAAGAGGGGCTTCCGGAAAGCCCTCTGCCGCGCTACGAGGAAGGTGGACAACCACGAGCCCATGGAGCAGCAGCAGCAGCAGCAACAGCAGCAGCAGCAGCAGCAGCAGGAGGAAGGCAGGAGGGCGCTCATGCCAAGGGAGAGCCTGCGACGGGCCATCGGCGACGAAGAGGATGACGACGAGGAGGACGTCTCGGAAATGACCGAGATCTACCGGATCTCCCAGAACGGAAACGGCAGCTTCCAGCCGCAGAGCTCGCAGCCGCCGTTCTCCGAGAAGGGAGCGACTCCCGGAGCGACGGAGCTGTCGTCCCCGGACGGGAAGGACCACGCCGGGGATCCGAAAGGGAAAGTTCCCTTCAACGGAGCCTCCGTGACCGTCCCGCTGCTCCTCAACGGAGCCAAAAACGGCAGCAATAAAACTCTGCCAGAGGAAAACTTGAAACAGAGCACGTCGTTGGAGATAAGTTATTTATAGAGTAAAATATGGACTACCTAATGTGATCTCAGTATTACAACCTCGAATCAACAACACACGTAATGTAACCCATTACAGATTACAAGCCCGCGATTGAACACTTCAAAAAAACTGCTGCAGACAGGTCTTAAAATTGCCTTTTTTTTCCATTAATATACATACGTGACTATATATGCATGTTTGAATGTACAAATTTGTGCCTTTATTTGATTTTATCACCTGTATCTTCTTTGTATTTCGAGCCTTTGTGTTCCACGACGTGACAATCGTTTGCTCAGGTCTGGCTGTATTTAAGCTTAAGTCACCATTGACGCTTTGGACGAAGACGACATTCATGACATGGCCTCTTCTCTGTTTTTGAATCCCATGCCCGCAACTCCATCTCCTTTCGAAATTCGGTTCATATACTGTACCAATTCCCAGTTACGTTTCACTGCCAAGATCACGTTCGGTGCTTTTCCAGAGAACCAGAGTCGTCGAGAGGCGGTCGGGGTGGGTGGAGGGCGAACCGAGCACAAGACCGACGCCATTAGGCAACAAAAACCAGGACCGTGATCTTTTCCGCACCTTAACCAGGTGCTCCACCTGCCAAAACATAAATAAATGTAGATAGTAGATATTACGTTTAAATTAAGTTCATAGTCTTTTCTTAAACTTCCTTATTGTCTTTGAGGTTTATTCGTACGAATTTTCA
Organism: Brachyistius frenatus; assembly: GCF_029030835.1. Lineage (NCBI taxonomy): Eukaryota > Metazoa > Chordata > Actinopteri > Embiotocidae > Brachyistius > Brachyistius frenatus. The sequence continues at coordinate 556,449 of NW_027210750.1, forward strand.
TCGTATAGACCAAATTTGTAAATTGCTATAATGAGCATTCATTAAATCCCATCAACATAACTGACACTGTTAAAGTTACGAAGTTTGTGCTACATAATGGAGATTTCCACTAGAAATGGGCATTTTAAGCAAAAATACTATTCTAAATTTTCTCCGAACTATTCAAACATTTGCCAAAATAGCGCATTACTGCCACCTTCTGACGGGGGTGATGAATTACAACCAGGGGAAATAAGAAAGATCGATAGTATGTACTGTAGTATGTACTAATCGATTTGACATGTTGACGTGTAGAATTCGCTCTCCCGAAACATCCCATTCTAATTGTAAAAAACAAAACAAAACAACAACAACACAGTAAATAAACAAACCGTGACGACGACAGTTGAATCATTTGACAGTGAGTTTGCTTTGGATCTATATTTCTCTTTCAAGGTACTTCGGGTACCTGCCAAAAGCCATTAATCCATGCAGCCATGTTTCCCTCACTTGCATCATTTGTCTGCATCTCGGTTCCTCCCGCTGAAGACGCGAGGAGCGATGCAGGAAAAAAAAAAAAAAAAAAAAAGGCAAAGAGAAACGAACAGAGGACACTTTCTTTTCTTTTAATTAGAGAAAAGAGTCCTTTCATCTGAAGCAACGTCCGTTTTTTTTTCCCATGATGATGACATGAACGCGTATCAACCTTTTTTTTAGTTCAATGATTGATCCCGACTGCATTTATATTCTGTTTGTAAATCTATTAATACAGATTATGAACTATATCTCTCGTTAAACTTGTTTCTGCTGTGATGTATATTGCAGAAAGTCCACAAACTCTCCAACTTTCTGTTATTGATTTAGTGCGAGGTGCTTACAGTGAGATTATTAACTTTCGAAACCATCATTTTCGAGGTGCGTCAAATCAAAGTTTAAGTGGGACATAAGCGTGAGAAGAATATTCTAATATTAATGTTTAAAGTTTCATCAGACATATAAAACCTGTCCACAAAACTCACCAATGCTCTCATCTGATGCAGGCTTTTATTTTGTTGAACTCTGTAGATGTCCTGTTGTTATTGCAGCCATATTTGACCCCCTGAGTCCTTCGTGGACGGGTCTACTCGGGCTTATTGAACACGATGTTCGTTATATTGCTTTAAGTATGATTGTTCTTCTAAAAACCAGAGATGTATTGTGATCCACAAACCGTACCGTTGAGAATGAACTCTTCTCGCACGTTCGGCAGAAACCCAAATAATTCCAGTGACGCTTGTTGCTCAGTGTAAACACGATCAAGTATGAGCAGGCAGCGTTAGGAAGCGACCCTACAGGCACTTCCACGTGGATGCACTTCATTTACTCCAGTGCGGTACTTCAGTCAATACATATTCCGCCACTGATGAGTGCAGCTGAAAAAAACACAAAAAAACACAAAATCTGCACCATCGCATCTGTTTGTTGAGGAAAACAACAACAAACTCTCCCCTCATTCATCGAAATCTCCCCTCGTTCATTCGCGAGTGCAAACAAACACGCGTTCTGTTTATGTGGCTGTAAATACAGCGTTCAGTGTTATTGTGCTGCTGCTGCTGTTCGGCTGCTCTTCAGCCCGCACGCCCACGCACGCACTCCCGCAACAACCCGCCGAGGAGCACCGAGCCGTCGTTAAAGGCACATTAAAAAGGCATTTTGCCAGGTTCATGCTTTAGCTTGACGAGAGCCGAGATTCATTCAGGGCCGAGCGGAGCCTGGAAAAAAAAAAAAAAAAAGGCTGTGTGTGTGTGTGTGTGTGGTGTTTACTACTGTTTATGCTGTGTGTGTGAGCGCTGGGTTTATAAATACTGTTGGCCGGAGCTGCCCGTGCGATGCCCCACACACACACACACACACACACACACACACACACACACACACACACACACACACACACCTGCGCCCGCTTTAATGCGGAGAGGCGATAGTCCGTTGATGGGTTGCGATGACTCACCACCATGATTCTCTTCCCACGGGCTTCTCACCCACGTACAATATGGACCAAGACCGAAGTTAACTCCGAAAGGCTATTATTCACTTCCTCTTTTTTGGGAGGGGAAGGGCAGAATAACTTCTGCATTTTGCCACAGTGGCTTTTTAAAAAATATATAAACCGAGTGTGGGAGTCTTTATTACTTTGTGTTGTCAGAAATCAACCTCCACTTACCTGAAGTGTAGGTGTTGATTGAAGTGCAGATTGCCATAAACCCTCCAGCAGCAGCGTTGTCTTTTCTCATCGTCTGGGATTCATTCAAACTGCTATTGTTATGTTATTTAGACGTGCAACACCTTTCAGCTTTTCTATATTGCCTAGTTTTATTCATGCATTTTTTTTTTCTTAAAGATTTGCAGCAATTTCAGTGTTCATATGAACAAATCTGTCGTGATTTAGATTCTGAGTATGAAGAAATAAAAGGTGTTTTTAGTGGAACTGTGGATTTTTGTCGTAATTATCAGTGCGAGGAAAAGCTATCGGACCCAATGGGCGGGAACTCTGTTGACGCGTCGAGCAAAACATTCGCAAAGAGACTCCGAAAGGAACCCGAAGAGACAAAAGGACTGCAAAAAGACACAAATGGACCACAACAGGATGCACAACGACTGCACAGCGGACGCGAACCCACCGGCGAAGGCGAAAAGCAACAAAACCAGAGACTCCAAAAGATTTTTAAGACGTGATTTGCAACGAGATGCAAACCGACTACGAAGAGACCCAAAATGATCGTAATGAGACGAGAAGCAAAGACAAAGAAAGAACACGAAGAGAGACGAAACAACCGTGAAGAAACAATGATAAAACTCAACACAATTAAAGAGAGTCGGAAAGAAAACAAATCTCACAGTTTAAGAGTGATATTTGAAATATGTATTACTGGGAAGGCTTTTCAGAGGTTGTAGGTGTTGCTGCCGGTTGTGTACAGTTGATACCACTTGTCAACAAAATATACTTATTATTTTACAAACAATTTCCATTTTAACATGAGAACAGATTTACTCTTGGTTTCGCCAATGTTATTCAAAATCTGGTTTGCTGGTTAAGATGGAAAATTGAGGTTCTCTAAATACTTTATCAAGCTGTGTTGAATATAATTTCACAAACACAACCTTTGTTGTATAATATTTATGATATTACTGAATTTAAGGGACACTATTGCCTTAGTCCGTTGCTTTATTTTGGAAATTCCTACCGGAAGTCAAGATATAACGATGACATTGGTGGAGTTGATAGTTAACGTGTGTTCACTGTACATTTGTTGGTATAATAGTTGTTAAAACCAACATGTAGAGCTCACGGTTTTGTAAGTAAATAAAAAATAACATTATTGTTCGTGAAACTGCAACATTTAGTCTCGTTTTATTAAACTGTTATCTTGAAGTTGTGACGTCAACAGAAATAAAATCATATTATTTGCTGCACCCTGGCGGTCACAGTTAGGAACTGCCATGACGTTAAACGTAATAGCATCAACACACTTCCGGTGAGTACTTTCAAAAGGACAACAAACCCGAATTAGTATCAGCTTAATTTTTACTCTTCAATATTTTCTGACTTTTCTAAGATTTGTGGAACCTTTGTTCTAATTCCAACCCTATTTATTTCTACATTTTAAATGGAAACTCGTGCCATCCTTGTTGAATTATTTTGAATATAAACGGTGACACCTTTTTTTGCTCGGTTTGCTCCGTTTTTATCGGTTTGTATTCGTTCTCGACGACATAAAGTCCTCGCTGCGGTTGGATTGGCGCTTTACGACAGCTCCGTTTGTGGTACGGCAGCGAGCGTGTTTCCGCTTGACGTCACGACTCCACTTCCTTTCACGCCGGCGCTCGGTCGGGATTCGGTACCGTGAGGACCGTTTGGACTTAAAGGCTTCACAGGGCGTCACATTCACGGTACGACCACAGTGGAGGGGTGGGAAATGTTGACAAGAGTCTTTTTTTTTTTTCCCCACCGGAGTTTAAAAGTGAAGTCGCGCGGAGAAACGTTGTTTAGCTTTCGGCCCGGTTAGCTTAGCATCGCTAACGTGGCCACCTGGTTAGCGGTTAGCCACCGGCGGCTAACGGGCTGAGAACATCTGGGGCAGTCCCCCTCAGTGTCCATTTCGGCTGTCCCTCTTTGGAACCAAACAGCTGATTTGAGCCCAAGTCTCCCAGATTTCAGTCCTCGTCGGGGTTCTCCTGTCAGCGGCTCGTGACAGCAGGCCACTCACTTCCGGTCCCGTTGCGGGTCTTTTGCCGCTCATCTGTGATTGTGAACGGTCTCAAAACTGTTCAACCAGCATGTCGGTTAAAGGGTCGATGATGACGAGCCCACTGCGCAAACTGATCAGGGCCGGTTCGGTGTGGCGCCTGGTTGAAGAGGTCCGAGCTGCTCGTTGAGTCTGAGACCCGGCGCGATCGGTCCGGTTCGGGTGACGTCACCACTTACAATTACCCCTTAAAGATTGAATCCCGAGGTTTTATAATAATAATAAACTTTATCATTCGTACAAGAAACGCAGCTCAAAGTGTTTCACAGCAAGAGAATCACATCCAGTGTTTCACATACAAACATATTAAGGTGCATTTTATAAAAAAAAAAATAGGAAAAAAATGAGATGATGCATAAGAAAAGATTAAATTAAACACGCATATAGTTCAAATATAATGTTGGCAATATCCACTTTAAAGGTGCGGTGGTTCAAATGCAAATAGTGGAAAATTCAAACAATTTTTTTAAGTTGCAGTGGAAAAAAAACCAACCTCCAAACAAACAAAATGAATTAATTTAAATAGCAGGATTTTAGTGTTTTAGTTGGTTCAAATAGTTCTCCAGAACTAATTTAATAAGCTAAAGGATTAAACTGCTGATTACTTTCTCCATTAATTGATTGATTGTTTGTTTGGTTTGTAAATGATTCTCAGGCAGGATGTGGAGAATTATTTCTCATTTTCTAATCCGTTTAAATTTTCAGAAATGTTTTGTTCTGGATTAACTTTATAAATGGGACGCATACTTTTTATCTGCATCACACTTTCCTGATTGGAGTTAGGTGATCTCGCACCTTTAGTAATTTTACATTGTATAATAATAATCATCGTCATCGTCTTCCTTTCCTCCCCAGTTTACTGCTTCAACCCTGTTACATCGACTGCATGTGGAATTTTTCCGTTGTTTGGTTTTCGAGGTCTCATCATCATCATCATCTTCTTCACTCCAGGTCATGGCGAAGTTCAACGCCCCGGTGATCCAGGACAACCCGTCCGGATGGGGCCCGTGCGCGGTCCCGGAGAAGTTCAAGGACATGCCCTACCAGCCCTTCAGCAAAGGAGACCGTCTGGGGAAGGTGGCCGACTGGACCGGAGCCACGTACCAGGACAAGAGATACACGAGTGAGTAGTGAGAAGAAGAAAAAAAAAAAACGTTTTAAAGAAATTGACAGAATCGTAGGATCTTTAAAAAAAACAACAAAAAAAACAACTCAGGTTAAAGTTTTTTTCTTCCGTTAATGGAAAGCTTTGAGTTTTCACGTCTTTATTTCGCCCCCACAGATAAGTACTCCTCCCAGTTCGGCGGCGGCAGTCAGTACGCCTACTTCCACGAGGAGGACGAGACGAGCTTCCAGCTGGTGGACACGGCCAAGACCCAGAAGACGGCCTACCAGAGGAACCGCATGCGCTTCGCTCAGGTACGGCGGCGGGTGGGACGGGGGCGGGGGTGTGGAGGAGAGCCTCCCGGACACGTTGTTGTTGTTTTTTTAAAACTGTGGCCGTGTTATTTGGTGTTTTATTTCTGCAGTCCGGTAACAGGAGGGTGTGTTTTTGTTTTCCAAACAGAGGAATCTGCGCCGGGACAAAGACCGCAGGAACATGACCCAGTTCAACATGCAGACGCTCCCCAAGAGCGCCAAGCAGAAGGAGAGGTGACGTCCCGCCAACGCGTTTTTCTGCACGGCCGGTCAAAAGCGCACAAGACCTCGAGTTTTAATCTCAAGTTGTTGTTGTTTGTTTTTTTGTCTCTTCAGGGATCGAATGCGTCTCCAGAAGAAGTTCCAGAAGCAGTTTGGTGTCCGTCAGAAGTGGGACCAGAAATCTCAGGTAATATTCAGTCAAACTGGTGTTTATTACACGATTAGAGGCGCAGTTGATTGATTATATTTTGACAATTCATGCAAATAAACCAAAAAACGTATGCTTTTATAAAAGCCACCAAACAGGGCGTTGCAACATCTCATATTGCCGACTCGCTAAAGACACCTTTTATTACTAGTTTCTGATCCTGGGTGTTTACATTTTTTTTTTTTTTTAAATGGATGAGAGGTTGTTGAAAAATGTTGAGCAGTTTGTTTCGTATCCGAGCGCTCTTGCTGACGCGTGTTGTCTTTCTTGTGTGTGTGTGTGTGATGATGATGAAGGCCCAGCTGAAGCCAAGGGACTCCTCAGTGGAGGTTCGGAGCGACTGGGAGGTGAAGGAGGAGATGGACTTCCCCCGGCTGATGAAGATGAGATACATGGAGGTGGCCGACCCCCTCGACATGTAGGTGGAGCCTGAAGCGGGCGGCGGCGGCTCGTCGGAGGAACTTCAGACGACGACGATGACGATGATGATGATGTTGTGTTTCCTGCAGAGAGTGCTGCGGCGGCGTGGAGTACTACGACAAGGCCTTCGACCGCATCACCACCCGCAACGAGAAGCAGCTGAAGAGCATCAAGAGGATCTTCCACACCGTCACCACCACCGACGACCCCGTCATCCGCAAGGTGCCACGAGTCACTTCTGTGTTTTCTGCTCCACAGTTATGACCCTTGTCTTTATTTGTGTATTTACGTATTTATTTCCTGTCCTCCTCCAGCTGGCTAAGACTCAGGGCAACGTGTTCGCCACCGACGCCATCTTGGCCACCCTGATGTGCTGCACGCGCTCGGTGAACTCCTGGGACATCATCGTGCAGCGAGTCGGCAACAAGCTGTTCTTCGACAAGCGAGACAACTCTGACTTTGGTGAGAGAGAGAGAGAGAGAGAGCGTTGAACAAACACAGATTTAGTTGAAAATAATTGTTTCCAAGATTGTTTTAATGCAATTTAACACAGATTTAATTTCAATTTCAAGCCGGTAAAAGTTCACCACCTCAAACCGCGGGCGTTGTCGTTGCTACTCACCCAGACAAAGATATTTTAGTTTTGAAAATGGTAAGAGATTTATTTTCGGATCAGTCGGGCTTCTGTTAAATCCACGAAACTGCTCTGATTGTGATGAAAGTTCAGCGTTAATAACGTCTCATTTTACCAACAATGTCTGCTGTGGAGAGAGAAAAGAAAATGCTGGAGATTTTCTCTTTCTTCTGTTTGCTGTTAGTTTGAAACTAGTTTTAAATTAATAATATTTAAGAAATGACACGGCTTTGCATTTGACTGTTTAAACCAAAAATCTTTGATCACGAGCAGTAAAACTCATTCAAATGAAAAATCAATGACACAAATATCAGTATTAATCCACAAGCTGTTTATTCAAGTATAAAATAAATAAATAAAAACATCCATTAAGTGCAGCGAATTCTTAATTAATTGAACCGTTAAAAGTCAGAAGTCTTCAGCTTCACAGTTTCTCAAAGTGCTTTCTGTCGTTTGTTGTGAACGTCGGCGATGTCGGTTGAATAAACTTTATTGAGAGTTGACAGACGCTGCGGTAGATTTTTCCCGGAGCTGAACCGTCTCACCGAACGCTCTCGTGACTCCTCCTCCTCAGATTTACTGACCGTGAGCGAGACCGCCAACGAGCCTCCGCAGGACGAGGGCAACTCCTTCAACTCCCCCCGTAACCTGGCGATGGAGGCCACGTACATCAACCACAACTTCAGCCAGCAGTGTTTACGCATGGTAGGAGGGCCGACCTTTCCGTCTTCCACTTCCTGTGTGACGTTAAAGTCTCAAGACGCGTTTAATATTTCAACTTTTTTTTTTTTTTTCCCCCCCCCCGTCAGGGCGGAGAGCGCCACAAGTTCCCGACCTCCAACCCGTTCGTGGAGGAGGACATGGACAAGAGCGAGGTGGCGTCCGTGGCCTACAGGTACGCTTTTTTGGGTTTTTTTTTCCTCCCGGATTCCCGTCCTGGGCGGCGTTGCCACGGCGACGACATGACGAACGGCTGACGAGCGGCTCGTCTTTTGTCTTTCAGGTACCGTCACTGGAAGCTCGGGGAGGACATCGACCTGATCGTCCGCTGCGAGCACGACGGCGTGATGACCGGAGCCAACGGAGAGGTTTCCTTCATCAACATCAAGACCCTCAACGAGTGGGACTCCAGGGTGAGTGAGGGGGGGGGGGGCCTTTTATCGACCAAATATTTTATTGATTGATATAAAAAAAATTATCGGGAATAATAAAAGTAATCTCTAGTTTCATCCTTCGTCGTTCGCTTACATTAAAATCCTTTATGTTGCATGACAAGAAGATTCAGGGCTTAAATATCCAGCGGCGACTTCAGGAAACAGACTCGGAGTAAAACTTCAGTAGCAGATCTCTAAATGAAGACGTATAATATATATTAAATATTATGTGAGCAGTAACTTTAATAATGTTATAATAATGTCATCAAAAGGAGGAGAGTGAAGCTGGATTTAAAGTTTAAATCACAAAAATACTTTAAAACTGCAAAAAAAAAAACTAGAAAATAAGGCAGAGCTCACGAACCTTTAAAAGCTTTTCTCATATAAAATGACAGTTCAGCATCAAACCTGATGACAAACTGAATCCAGCAGTCTTTTTATTTGTTTTTAAAAATGTTCCAGACTAATTGGATTTATTCTGTTTCCTCCCATCTTCCCTTGAACTCACCGTCCTGCGACTTCCTCCTCAGTACTGCAACGGGGTGGACTGGCGTCAGAAGCTGGACTCCCAGCGAGGAGCCGTCCTGGCCACCGAGCTGAAGAACAACAGCTACAAACTGGCCCGCTGGACCTGCTGCGCCATGCTGGCCGGGTCCGAGTACCTCAAACTGGGGTGAGGAGTCACCTGTTACTCGTAGTGTGTCAAACTGAAAGTGAAATCATGAACTGGATTTAAATTGCGAGCATCAAATATGGTTTCAGAGCAAATGAGATAATTTCCTAGTTTCAAGTTTATTGGAAATCGGTTTCAAATAGAATAAATTCATTTTCTTCAGATTCTTAATTAAAAGCCAGTTTAAATACGACAAATTCAAATCACGTGACGAGATCGTTTTGGAGTCGAATTTTCAATTCAGGCCTCCGGTGACGCACGTTAGTGTCCATCTTCACGCCGCCAATAGCGAAGCAGCCGGTTGGTTAAACGTGAGGCTCCCGTACTGACCCGCGGGTCGTGTCGTCCCTCAGCTACGTGTCCCGGTACCACGTGAAGGACTCGGCCCGCCACGTCATCCTCGGCACGCAGCAGTTCAAACCCAACGAGTTCGCCAGCCAGATCAACCTGAGCATGGAGAACGCCTGGGGGATCCTCCGCTGCGTCATCGACATCTGCCGCAAGCTGGACGAGGGCAAGTACCTCATCCTCAAGGACCCCAACAAGGTGAGGAAGAGGAGGAGGAGGAAGGGGGGAGGGGGTGGAGCCCGCTGCCAGTAGGCGGAGCTCACGACTTCATGTTCTGCGTTTCCTCTCAACAGCAAGTGATCCGGGTGTACAGCCTGCCCGACGGAACCTTCAGCTCCGACGAGGAGGAGGAGGAAGAGGAGGATGAGGAGGACGAGGAGGAGGAAGGTGAGACTCGGTCGTCACGTGAAACATGTTTTCTGCCGCTGAAATTATTGTTCTTTACTCGTTTGATGCAAGAAAATAGAGAATTTATTGGGGTTTTTTAGGTTTTCCTTTAGATGTTCTTTTTCTGAGTAAATTCAGGTTGTTGTTTTTAAGACGCAGGTTTTCAGAGTTATCAGGATTCGAACCGATTTTTCCCAAGTTTCACTGTAACCTGAAGACTTCCTTTAAAATGATCTTGTTTGCGTATTAAATTCAGAGGGTTTAAATGCTGTTGTTTTTTTTCTCGTGGTTTTACAGGAATGTGATGACGAACTGTTTTCTCTCTCGTTCCAGATGAAGAGAATTGAAGCGCGGCGTCGCGACCGAAGCAGCTTCCATCACACGTATCGTAGTTCAATTAAATTCATTCTGACATTCAATAAAGACGCCAGACTGGATGACTGCTTTTAAAGGCTCTTTGTTTCCTTTTTTCTTTTTTTTCTCTCTCTCTCTCTCATACAAAAAGTCTACAAATGGTTCAGAAAACACTTTAATAAACATACATTGGTGCGTTTTCATCTTTATAGAAATAAGAACATAACCATCCCGAAGCTGCTTTTATTCCCAGATGAACTTCAGAGACAAATCTCCGAGTTTCTCCCGCAGCAGCCGGTCGACTCGGTCGCTCTGCTCGGCCGTTAAAAGGTTCTTCCAGTCGCCGATCTGACCTGCAACCGAAACAGAACTGTTCAGACCCGGTCGGTATCGATCTCCGTGTTCCTGCTGCTTGCAGCTCGTCTCACCTTTCCGCATGAAGTTTCCGCTCAGCCGCTCCTTCGGTACGAACTCGTAGTTCGCCTTCGGGTCCTCCTTCATGTTCTTGAACGTCGATTTTTCAACGACTCGGTCGATGGCGGCTTCGCTCAAGTTTTTCCCCAAGAAGCTGCAGATCTTCGTCACGGCTCCCTTCAGGTCCTGGAAGAGAAAAAAACGACTGAGGGATAAAAAAAAAATGTAAAAAAAAGATCTTTAAGAAGGAGAGTTTTTTTTTTTTTTTTACCAGAATCATGTCCTCGTAGGAGAGGAAGAGGATGTCGTACTGGTCTCTGCTGGAGGTCCACTCCCTGACGTGGTCGAACCAGGACGAGGCTGCGACTGTAAAATGAAGCGTCTCAACAGCACGCTGATAAAACCACAGAAAAGCTCAAGTGTGTGAGCTCGGTTTTAAAAATGCCAGCGGCCCGACTACGGGAACGGTTGTTCCAGACTGAAATATCTCAACGTAAATGTTGAGACTCTCGTCTGGACAAGATCTATACATTTTGGTTCACAGATATCCGGATGATGAAACCGTACTGTGGAAAAGGTTGAGCCCCAAACAAAGTCTGCAACTGATCTAAAATTAGTGCAAAACAAAGTCTGAAACTTGTCTAAAACCAGTCCAGTCCTTGTCCTGAATCCAGAGAGCAGTTGCGGCGTCTTACCGTCTCCTTTCAAGTACCGCTCAAAGAACTGGCCGAAGGTTTTCGGGGTCTCCATGTTGGTCCAGGCGAAGCTGAAGTGATAATAGGAGGCCATGTTGTCCTTCGGGTTCCGCATCACGTAGACGATCTGACGAGCAGAAATTCGAAAGAGTTTACCTGCTGGTCTCTAATCCATACACCAGACTCCATTCAAATAATTCATGAATTAAGGATACGTCGATTATTAGCTTTACGATACAGCCGCCCGTTCCTGCCGGGGGATAAACATGCTTGCAAGTCAAAGTTGTGATTTACAGAGTCACACGTCTGACCCATAATCATTATAACTTTCTATTTTAGAAGTGAAATGTTGAACTGCGTTTTCATCATAGCTCTTTGTAGACTTGATAACTTATTCTGTTAACAACACAGAACGCTGTGTGTGTGTGTGTGTGTGTGTGTGTGTGTGCGTGTGCGTGCTGTTGTGGTTTGTCCAGGAGTCACCCCTTTGTTTTAAAGCCTTTGTTTTTATTATAGTAAGTTATATGTTTCCATTATTTCTACGAGCTGCATTTATATTTTGCAGATTCTAGTTTTGGTTATGGAGCGACTTGTTTTTGCACACCAGGGGGCGCTGCAGGAAGAGGGAAACTATCATAATTTTGACTGAGAACTTGTGATTTTGTTTTCAAGCACACGTTGTTACCTTGTTAATTTTGACTTTGAATGGAATTTGCAGCTGAAACGGGTCAAATTACTTATCAAAGTAATTTTTTTTCACAACTTGTCAGAAATGCCAAACACTTGGTGGTGCTGGCATCTAAATTATGAAGATTTGTATTTATTTTTTTTTACTCTCCTATGTTCCAGTGAATTAAATATATTTGGGGTTTTGTGTTGTTGGTTCTTCTAATTATATTCCTACAACTCCTTACGATTAATCCAGAAAATGATGAGCAGATATTCATTTTCATGAACCTTCCACTTGTTGCCTTTCTCTAAATATATTTTCAAACTTTTGTTTTCCTGGCTGACCTTTGCCCTCCTGTCTTTGAGCCCCAGAGGCATGAGGTCGGGGGTGAGGTGGGTGGCGAAGAGCCGCGGGGAGGGTCGCAGGGCGTAGTCCTCTTGGCCCTCCCTGAACTCCAGCCAGGGCATCTGCTCCCGGTTGTTGGGATACTCGTTCAGAGTTCCGGCCAGCTCGCAGATGGAGATGATGATCTGCTGGGTCCATATGGTGCCTGATGTGTCAAAACGTTATGAGACGTTACAGTGGATCATAATCAGCCTGCTTCAGAGTTGTTGTTTTTTTTTCCTATCTGACTGACCTGACTTCGGGTACGTGACCAGGAACACGTCGTCGTCTCGTATCTGGAAGCTCTGCAGAGACTCGATGTGCTCTGCGGTCGTTTCACCAATGACAAAGTTGAAGTTTTTATATCTGCAGAGATACTCGCTGATTTGCTCCATGTTAGTTCTGAATTCCCCCTTCCCCCCCCAAAACAAAAAAAAAACTAAACAAAACGAGAAAATGAACTAGAGGAGGGTGGAAAAAGAACAAAAGAGCCGTGTCGCAGCTCACCGGTGCAGCAGCCGGACTCTGGACTTTGGTTTGTGCACGTCGGATATGAAACTGCTGAGTAAATACAGCCAGCAAGGTTGAAATATTACGCAGTGTTTGAAAAACCAGGTGGAGTCAGATTTTTGTTTTTTATGGTCACAAAACTTTATTTAAATTTCAGAAAAAGAAAAGATAAAACAGGTTGAAAAGTGCCGTGAACTGTGAATTATAAACATTTTCAGTGACTGAAAGTTTTTGCTTGTTTGATAGAAAAATCAGTGAAACGATCGTAATCAGTCAAAATACAGTTTAAGAACAGTTTATTGCTACAGATTTGTAAAGTTTGGTAACTGACATCAAGACAAATTAGACTTACAGCTGAGTGAAATCTGAATCTGGTGTGCAAATGTACGAAAAAACATCTTTCTTAATCACCACCTGCTACTGTTTTTATTTTCACATTTTTTTTTAAGTCTCCATTTTCCAGATAAAAAGGCGTCTCCAGGAGTGCTTTGTTTTTCTCGGATCTCGGCAGGCCTTCCTGCAGAGACTTGCACATCTTCTGCCACAAGTCCATCTCGGAGCGCCAGAGCTCAGCTCTGAACCTGATGAACTGCGAAAACTCGGTCTGGTTGCCTGAGGCCAGACTGATGCTGTCCTTGCAGATGAAGAAGATGTCCATGCCGAGGAAGAGGGCGTTGAGCGCGATGAAACCGGCTCTGGCTGCCTTGGTGGTGATGAGGGCACTTTTGGCCGCGGCCTGACCGATATCTGGGATTTCCGCGGCCACTCGGGGAACGTTGCTCAACGCTTTTCCCTCCTTTGCCACCACTTTACCAGCAGAGGCAAGATCAACCAACACATCAATGCTCTTCACAACACAACCTGCTCTGCAAAGCACTTTGCCAACTCCCAGAGCCACCTCCATCTCACTGGGCTCCATTCTGGAGGCTGGTTGGCTCGTCACCTTCTCCACCTCGACTTGGAGGCTCTGCACGTCCTCCATAAATCTGTGGAAGGATTTACCAGCTTTCTTTTGTTGATAGAAGTTGACTCCGAACTCCGTGGTGGCGGTGACGATGCTGTTGACCCCGCTGGTGACTCCCATCCCGATCCCGGTCATCAACAGGATGCCGGAAGCTCCCGCCGTGAAGGGCATCAACGCCAAGCCGACGATGGAGAGCACGCCTCCGACTGCTCCCACCGAGCTGCCGGTCACGCTGGAGATCTTCGACCCCTTGTTCATCCTGTCAAGCTGAACGGCGTTTTCCTCCAGCGCGTTCAGAAACTGCAGCATCCTGGGCTGTCGCTCGTTGAACTCGCTGACGAAGCGAGAGCAGGACACTTCCTGGAACAAGAACACCGTCCGGAAGTCCTGGTTGCTCCTGAGAAAACAGGGAAAGAAATGTGTTTGAGATGTTGTTTTGTTTGACTACAATGCTGCGTTCAAAATGGAAGTTGTGGTTACAAAACGAGAAGTCGGCAACATGGAGGGTGTCTAGAAGCCACGGAAGGAAAAGACGAGGCCGTCGGGAAGATCGACATTTTCCTTGGACGTAGGCTGTTATCTGAGTTACGAAGACAAACTCTACACAACTGAAATTACAATATATTAGTTTAACATCCAACCAAACATGAACTTCCACAACCTCTGACCTTTCTGTCAAAGTCAGCAAACAACGTCACAATTCCTGAACTCGATGCTAATAGAAAAGTTCAAGGTCTGACGTCATGAACGCCACAAGGGGGCGCCGTTCATACGGACTCTTCTGGTGTACGCGCTGAATACGACAACATTTGAGACCCGGACTGCCTCTAATTTTATTTATTATATTTAAACAAGCCATGCAAGTATTCGATCAGAGACGACAGGAGAGTTTGTTGACCTGATGGTGGCGCCAGAGGCAAAGTTAAATAATCGGTCATTACAACTGTTCTTAAAAATGTTTGACTGAGGTGGCCAGACGGGACATCGGGTGATTGATAGAGTCAGTCATTGTCTGGTTGCCGTGGAGATCTGCATTGTGAACTCACGGTTCAGGGAAATCCATCCAACATTTGGTGAGATATTTTGTCTGTGCCTTTTTCAAGCTTCAACACTTTTTGTACAACAAAATTTCTATTTTGTTTTGCAGTATGACTCACGCAGTCCTTTGAGGAAGTCACGGAAGCACGCCGACGTGATATTTCGGCGTAAAAAAGTACCTGATTTCATGAAGCTGATTAATGTGATCGAGCATCCTTCGTACTTCATCGTCAGTCCAATCCGCGTCGAGCTCCACGACCGTCTCCTCGCTCGTCTTCGGGCAGACGTTGCTGAAGCGGCTGTGGAAGACACAGTCCAACTTATTCTCTGCAGTAGATGTTGTTTAAGGTGGGAAATGCGTGTCAATATCTATTAATTGCCGGTTTACCTTTTCTCCATCTTCTCGCAGACGGTCTGGACGGACTGTATGTATCTGTCCAGCTGGTACGCTAGCACCTCCGCGTTCTGCAGTCTGGGGAGGAAGAAGACGTGGTCGTCTCTTTTGAACTCCAGCAGCAGAGGGCAGACGAGTTGGGCGGCCGCGATCGGGACCTCCACCTGCTCGAGGTCGAACTTTTCGGGCAGGCGGAGCACCCGGTTCTCCGTGAACACGTGCAGCGAGGTCACGGCCAGCTTCTCCACCGCCTCCAGGAAGAGATCGAGGCTCTCCAGGCCTCCCAGCGTCTCCTTCAACACAATGGCCAGCTCCTTCTCCAGCTCTTCCTTCTGTCTGGCCACGGTCCCCGGCATCACTTTGCTCTTCATGGACGCCATGAAGGCCTTCCTCTTGTTGTCGGCCCGGGTCTTGATGTCCAACATCCTCTCTAACTCCTTCTCCCTCTGGAAGATCCATTCAGGGAACGTCTTGCAGAAGCCTGCAGCTGTGCGGATGTCGGTCAGGGTGTCGCTGGCGTAGCGGCTCAAGGCCTCCTGCAGCTCCTTTCTGGAAGACGAAGCATCATCATTTCAAAATAAAGATAGACAGACATACGTGAAACCTCCGGGGCCTCTGTGAGGTGTGAACAAGTTCGAGTTTAAAACAAGTCGAAATGTTTTTGATGAGTTTTTTCTTTGTTGCTGTTACAGAATCCGACCAGCAGATGTCGCCAGAGCACAAACGGAGTCACAGTGACGGAATTCAACAATCATTTTCAGTGTTGCGGAACATATTTTAAACCCTTACTTAACTCAGCAATTTTACACTTTATATGACTGCCGAAGTGTAATAAGATCAATGTGAGGAGTCATGAGATGAATAAACAGACCTGTGGATCAGGAGGTTTTTCATTTCTCCCAGTAATCATCTCACATTTATCTGCTGTCCCTGGATATAAAACTGGATATAAAGTAGTTCAAACCTGCAACATGCTGCCGACACACTGATGCTGCACTCTTAATAATCTAATGACGTCATGTACTCTTAACGTGTGAATTACATTATATTGAATGTTATTAGCTGCTTTTCATGTTTGACTAATGTGCGATTTACACTTTTATTGTACTTTTACTTGTAATGGAGGATTTCTACTTGACTTGATTTCTCGTGTATCTTGTAACATCTCACTGTTTTGTTTTTCTCTTTCCTGGTTTTGTGCGCAGATCCACACACTCTTCAAACCTTACCTTGCGGTGGACATCTTCCTCCTCTGCGCGTGCTGCTGTTCCGCTTCTTATCGGGGGATCTCACCTTTATCCTGCACGAACAAAATAGAAATAGAAA
This sequence comes from Brachyistius frenatus, assembly GCF_029030835.1. Lineage (NCBI taxonomy): Eukaryota > Metazoa > Chordata > Actinopteri > Embiotocidae > Brachyistius > Brachyistius frenatus. Next base: position 572,928 of record NW_027210750.1, read on the forward strand.
AACAATAGGGCTTCGCACCATCGGTGCTCGGGCCCTAAAAAGAGTGGAAAGTAGCTGGCTGGGATGCGTCAGAGATCACCAACCTGAACTGGATCTGCTGAAACACCTGAACGTCCCTCGGGTTAAGAAATCCGCCAAATCAGTTTCAGTTTTTCTTTTACATTTCAACAGATGGAGCCACGCCCACTTCTGTAAAGTGAATTGCTTACCGTCAGCTCAATTTTGTTTTTTCTGAAAGGATGACAGTTTATTGGTGCAACAAAGTCCAGGAAGCTGCGGGTCTTCACACTGTGCACATCCCCTAAATGTTCAGCTGTTGTCGGGCAAAAAAAATCTCTTAACTGATGAAGGAAGTGACCTCCTTCAAGAAATAGAACATAAAACCATTTTTTCGTCGATTAAAACTACATTTATGAAAGCTAAAAGATGAATAGAATATTTGATTGATACTGTAAAGATTTAAGAGGAATATTGTTTTTCACTGCTGCTCCTTCATCAGTGTCCTGAATCAAATCAGGATGTTTGAGTTTATTCCGGTTTATTAACATTGTTCTTTTGCACAGAGACACCAAGAGATTCATCTGCAGTTTCAAACCAGCAGCAGACAAAACAGGAAAAACTAGACAATAAGCAAGTAAGGTGTGAATTCATAACTTTTGTTTTCCTGGCACGATTGAGCTTCCATACAGTCGCCGTTGACCTTTACCCTCCTGTCTTTGAGCCCCGGAGGGATGAGGTCAGGGGTGAGGTGGGTGGCGAAGAGTCGCGGGGAGGGTCGCAGGACGTAGTCCTCTCGGCCCTCCCGAGAAAATGAACCACAGGAGGGTGGAAAAACAACAAAAGAGCCGTGTCGCAGCTCACCGGAGCAGCAGCCGGACTCTGGTTTGTACACGTCGGATATGAAACTGCTGAGTAAATACAGCCAGCAAGGTTGAAATGTTACGCAGTGTTTGGGATTCATTATTTGAAAAATCAGGTGGATTCAGATTTTTTTTTTTATGGTCACAAAACTTTATTTAAATTTCAGAAAAAGAAAAGATAAAACAGGTTGAAAAGTGCCGTGAACCGTGAATTAAAAACATTTTCAGTGACTGAATGAAAGTTTTTGCTTGTTTGATAGAAAAATCAGTGAAACGATCGTAATCAGTCAAAATACAGTTTAAGAACAGTTTATTGCTACAGATTTGTAGAGTTTGATAAATGACTTCACGACAAATTAGACTTACAGCTGAGTGAAATCTGAATCTGGTGTGCAAATGTACGAAAAAACATCTTTCTTAATCACCACCTGCTACTGTTTTTATTTTCACATTTTTTTTTAAGTCTCCATTTTCCAGATAAAAAGGCGTCTCCAGGAGTGCTTTGTTTTTCTCGGATCTCGGCAGGCCTTCCTGCAGAGACTTGCACATCTTCTGCCACGAGTCCATCTCGGAGCGCCAGAGCTCAGCTCTGCACCTGATGAACTGCGAAAACTCGGTCTGGTTGCCTGAGGCCAGACTGATGCTGTCCTTGCAGATGAAGAAGATGTCCATGCCGAGGAAGAGGGCGTTGAGCGCGATGAAACCGGCTCTGGCTGCCTTGGTGGTGATGAGGGCACTTTTGGCCGCGGCCTGACCGATATCTGGGATTTCCGCGGCCACTCGGGGAACGTTGCTCAACGCTTTTCCCTCCTGTGCCACCACTTTACCAGCAGAGGCAAGATCAACCAACGCATCAATGCTCTTCACAACACAACCCGCTCTGTAAAGCACATTGCTGACTCCCAGAGCCACCTCCATCTCACTGGGCTCCATTCTGGAGGCTGGTTGGCTCGTCACCTTCTCCAGCTCGTCCTGGAGGCTCTGCACGTCCTCCATAAAGCTGTGGAAGGATTCACCGGCTTTCTTTTGTTGATGGAAGTTGACTCCGACCTCCGTGGCGGCGGTGACGATGCCGTTGACCCCGCTGGTGACTCCCATCCCGATCCCAGTCATCAACAGGATGCCGGAAGCTCCCGCCGTGAAGGGCATCAACGCCAAGCCGACGATGGAGAGCACGCCTCCGACTGCTCCCACCGAGCTGCCGGTCACGCTGGAGATCTTCGACCCCTTGTTCATCCTGTCAAGCTGAACGGCGTTTTCCTCCAGCGCGTTCAGAAACTGCAGCATCCTGGGCTGTCGCTCGTTGAACTCGCTGACGAAGCGAGAGCAGGACACTTCCTGGAACAAGAACACCGTCCGGAAGTCCTGGTTGCTCCTGAGAAAACAGGGAAAGAAATGTGTTTGAGATGTTGTTTTGTTTGACTACAATGCTGCGTTCAAAATGGAAGTTGTGGTTACAAAACGAGAAGTCGGCAACATGGAGGGTGTCTAGAAGCCACGGAAGGAAAAGACGAGGCCGTCGGGAAGATCGACATTTTCCTTGGACGTAGGCTGTTATCTGAGTTACGAAGACAAACTCTACACAACTGAAATTACAATATATTAGTTTAACATCCAACCAAACATGAACTTCCACAACCTCTGACCTTTCTGTCAAAGTCAGCAAACAACGTCACAATTCCTGAACTCGATGCTAATAGAAAAGTTCAAGGTCTGACGTCATGAACGCCACAAGAGGGCGCCGTTTATATGGACTCTTCTGGTGTACGCCCTGAATACGACAACATTTGAGACCCGGACTGCCTCTAATTTTATTTATTATATTTAAACAAGCCATGCAAGTATTCGATCAGAGACGACAGGAGAGTTTGTTGACCTGATGGTGGCGCCAGAGGCAAAGTTAAATAATCGGTCATTACAACTGTTCTTAAAAATGTTTGACTGAGGTGGCCAGACGGGACATCGGGTGATTGATAGAGTCAGTCATTGTCTGGTTGCCGTGGAGATCTGCATTGTGAACTCACGGTTCAGGGAAATCCATCCAACATTTGGTGAGATATTTTGTCTGTGCCTTTTTCAAGCTTCAACACTTTTTGTACAACAAAATTTCTATTTTGTTTTGCAGTATGACTCACGCAGTCCTTTGAGGAAGTCACGGAAGCACGCCGACGTGATATTTCGGCGTAAAAAAGTACCTGATTTCATGAAGCTGATTAATGTGATCGAGCATCCTTCGTACTTCATCGTCAGTCCAATCCGCGTCGAGCTCCACGACCGTCTCCTCGCTCGTCTTCGGGCAGACGTTGCTGAAGCGGCTGTGGAAGACACAGTCCAACTTATTCTCTGCAGTAGATGTTGTTTAAGGTGGGAAATGCGTGTCAATATCTATTAATTGCCGGTTTACCTTTTCTCCATCTTCTCGCAGACGGTCTGGACGGACTGTATGTATCTGTCCAGCTGGTACGCTAGCACCTCCGCGTTCTGCAGTCTGGGGAGGAAGAAGACGTGGTCGTCTCTTTTGAACTCCAGCAGCAGAGGGCAGACGAGTTGGGCGGCCGCGATCGGGACCTCCACCTGCTCGAGGTCGAACTTTTCGGGCAGGCGGAGCACCCGGTTCTCCGTGAACACGTGCAGCGAGGTCACGGCCAGCTTCTCCACCGCCTCCAGGAAGAGATCGAGGCTCTCCAGGCCTCCCAGCGTCTCCTTCAACACAATGGCCAGCTCCTTCTCCAGCTCTTCCTGCTGTCTGGCCACGGTCCCCGGCATCACTTTGCTCTTCAGGTACACCATGAAGGCCTTCCCCTTGTTCTCCGCCTGGCTGATGTTGTCAGCCCGGGTCTTGATGTCCACCATCATCTCTAACTCGTTCTCCCTCCGGAGGATCCATTTAGGGAACGTCTCGCAGAAGCCTGCGGCTGTGCGGATGTCGGTCAGGGTGTCGCTGGCGTAACGGCTCAAGGCCTCCTGTAGCTCCTTTCTGGAAGACGAAGCATCATCATTTCAAAATGACCTATCAAGGAGTTGATTAAAACTGCAACACAGAAACTCAATGAAAGTACTGTCTTACTAGACAGCAAGAAACGGAATCATCACCACTCGAGCTTACAACAGAACTGAAACCGACCCCATGCCACTTCTTCCAACATACCGGTGATATTAAACAGCCGGTGGCATGGTCGTAACAATCATAGACCATCGGGTCCCTGTTTCAGTAATCTCAAAATTGTCAAAGTTCATCACCAGCCACAGCCCGTCCAAAGAAAGTGGGCAAATAAAGCTTTAAACACATTAAACCTAGCTTTATAAAATGTCAGATCTCTGTCAGGAAAAACATTTTTAATCAATGATTTTATTGTTAGGCACAAACTGAACTTTTTGTCCTTCTTCTCTGACATCATAACCAAAAACAATAACAGTACACGCGCCTTATTTGCTCCCGTCGACAGGCTAACAAACCCTCCAGTGTCAGTAGCTGCTGAGCTCCAATCCACTCGGGCATTTGCCTCCTTTTTTACTGACAAAATTCAGAAAATTAGCCAAGCAGTGGGTGCCTCCCCACCAACCACAGGATACGTGTTATCTCCATCTCTAAATAATATCCATTCAAATTCATTCAATCAACCATGGTAGTCTGGGAGACATTATACAAAATCTGAAGTCCTCCTCCTGCAGCTTGGCTATTACACCAACACACCTTTTCAAAAATATTTCAAACTGCATGACCACTAATGAGTTTTTTCTTTGTTGCTGTTACAGAATCCGACCAGCAGATGTCGCCAGAGCACAAACGGAGTCACAGTGACGGAATTCAACAATCATTTTCAGTGTTGCGGAACATATTTTAAACCCTTACTTAACTCAGCAATTTTACACTTTATATGACTGCCGAAGTGTAATAAGATCAATGTGAGGAGTCATGAGATGAATAAACAGACCTGTGGATCAGGAGGTTTTTCATTTCTCCCAGTAATCATCTCACATTTATCTGCTGTCCCTGGATATAAAACTGGATATAAAGTAGTTCAAACCTGCAACATGCTGCCGACACACTGATGCTGCACTCTTAATAATCTAATGACGTCATGTACTCTTAACGTGTGAATTACATTATATTGAATGTTATTAGCTGCTTTTCATGTTTGACTAATGTGCGATTTACACTTTTATTGTACTTTTACTTGTAATGGAGGATTTCTACTTGACTTGATTTCTCGTGTATCTTGTAACATCTCACTGTTTTGTTTTTCTCTTTCCTGGTTTTGTGCGCAGATCCACACACTCTTCAAACCTTACCTTGCGGTGGACATCTTCCTCCTCTGCGCGTGCTGCTGTTCCGCTTCTTATCGGGGGATCTCACCTTTATCCTGCACGAACAAAATAGAAATAGAAAAACAATAGGGCTTCGCACCATCGGTGCTCGGGCCCTAAAAAGAGTGGAAAGTAGCTGGCTGGGATGCGTCAGAGATCACCAACCTGAACTGGATCTGCTGAAACACCTGAACGTCCCTCGGGTTAAGAAATCCGCCAAGTCAGTTTCAGTTTCCCTTCTCCACGTCAACAGACGGAGCCACGCCCACTTCTGTAAAGTGAATTGCTTACCGTCAGCTCAATTTTGTTTTTTCTGAAAGGATGACAGTTTATTGGTGCAACAAAGTCCAGCAAGCTGCGGGTCTTCACACTGTGCACATCCCCTAAATGTTCAGCTGTTGTCGGGCAAAAAAAAAAATCTCTTAACTGATGAAGGAAGTGACCTCCTTCAAGAAATAGAACATAAAACCATTTTTTTAATCTATTAAAACTACATTTATAGATGAATAGAATATTTGATTGATACTGTAAAGATTTAAGAGGAATGTTGTTTTTCACTGCTGCTCCTTCATCAGTGTCCTGAATCAAATCAGGATGTTTGAGTTTATTCCGGTTTATCAACATTGTTCTTTTGCACAGAGACACCAAGAGATTCATCTACAGTTTCAAACCAGCAGCAGACAAAACAGGGAAAACTAGACAATAAGCAAGTAAGGTGTGAATTCATAAACAAAACTGACCTCTGCTCCCTCATTCTTTCCAACACGGGGTCAGGATGACAGTCCTGGATTACTGAACGGGCATACCAGGACCTGGGGCTCGAGGGGTCAAAGGGGGAGGGGATGCACAATATCCCGGAAAGAGACCAAAAAAACACAAAAATCTGCTTCCAAATAACCACAAAGGGATTCAAAACAACCAAAGTAAGACTTAAAATGAGCACAAAGAGACACAAAAGAACCGAAATAAGTCACAAAACAAATAAAATGAGTCACCAAACAAACAAAATGAGTCTTAAAATGACTAAAAAAGGGATTCAAAACAAACAAAATTGGACTGATCCAAAGTCGCTACAGGAAAGACGAGAGGAAGAGCAACATGGGAGTGAATCAGTGGACGAGAAAGAAAAGATGCCGTGGGCCGAGTTGCACAGAGCAGCTCTGTTCAGTAGCTCTCGCAGCGATGACGACGCTCAGCTGATCGTCACCGCGCCCGTCAACAAACAGCCGCTTTGTTTCTCCCGCCGATGGAAAAGTTCCATTCATGAGCAACAGCGGCGGAAGAAGTCGGGTTGTTCTCCTGAAGCTGTTTTAATGCGCAGGAACATTTTCTGTTTGGGAATATGAATATAAGTCGAATATTTGCTCCGTGTTTGGTCTCCACCAGCTCCCATCTGCTCCACCAGAGCTTCTAACTGTGTGTGTGTGTGTGTGTGTGTGTGTGTGTGTGTGTGTGTGTGTGTCTCTCGTTTGGTGCTGAGCCAGATTTTTACAGTTTTTCTCCTCTGAAATTGCTTTCTGTTTCCACGTTATTATACTCTATGTATAAAATTTAAAAAAAATATTTCGATATTTTTGCTTTTTTTTGGGGACAAATTTGAACAGAAAAACATTTTAATGTCTTTGAAGCGGATCCAGCGGTTAACGGTGACACACTGTTTGTAGTTGTTTTCATCTTTGCAGAAACATTTCGCAAAAACAGTGGAATGTTTTTGCCTTTTTAAAAAAACAAAACATGTTTTTCATGCACCAGAGTACTGTACTGTCTATTTTACTGATGCATGAACACGCATACAGTTTTGAGAGATGCAACACCTCAGACCTCAGGCCAGGTGACCCCCCCCCCACACTCCCTCGACATTGACCCGGGGGACTCTGGACCAGGACTGAAAAGTCCAGACTAACTTCTAAATATACATATTTATTAATCACGTTGGACTGATGTTGTGGATGATGTCACCGAGGAAATGTTTCCCTAAAAATATGAATATCAGTTCTATACATCGTGAACAGTGAAAGAAAAATATTATAATGAGATGCACATAATCGTGTTGTTTGCCAGTCCAGTCGCTTCCATTGAGAACTTCACGTCTGAATATCCATGTGAGTACTTTGAGCCTTTCTGTTTTTATTTTATTTTTGTACCTCATATTGATAGATATTTCCATCTCCCTCTAATTAGTCGCTGAGCTGTCAATCTCTCCTTCCTGCCGGTGGAGAAATGTTTGTAACCCTGGAGACCGACGGGCCCCCGGGTGCCTCCACAGATTCCCTCTAATCTGGTTCAATTACCGAGGATGGAGACAACCGATCAAAGTGCGACCACCTTTAAAAGGAGCCTTTTTTTTCTCTTCTTTTACTCCAGAGCACAATTTACTGGAAACCCTCCCAGAGCCAAAAGCTCGAGGGGCGCTCTAACAAGCCCCCCCGATTAGGCCCCCGGATTTTACAGCTTGCTGAGATCATGTCAGATTGGCATAAAGAGTCCACGTGGGACCGGGGGGGGGGGTCCGGTCCTGGGACCTGGGGAGCTGAGGGGGGTGGGAGGGGGTAATTGTTTAATGAAGCCGAACGGTGTCTGAAATCCTGGCAGAGACGGGGAGTCAGAGAGGAGTTTAGTCGGAGCTCAAGGTCTCTCTTCAGGGAGCAGCGTTGGATTCTGCTGCTCTCAGAGTTTACCGGAGTCTCATTATGTCGCTGCCGCGGTGGAAAATAACAAGTTTACTCAGGTTGAACCCTTTACACCCTGGAGGGACCTGGACCTGGACCCAGGACCCAGGACCACCCCAGGACCCAGGACCATGTCAGGACCACCCCGGGACCCAGGACCACGTCAGGATCACCCCAGGACTCAGGACCCAGCCGCAGAACCAGCACCGGGGACCAGGACCACGTCAGGACCAGGACCCATGAGAACTTCCACCTCTGAATTCGGCTCATTTTACTGCCTGAGCTCAACACGTGCATTTAACCTGACGGAGGCACGGAAATGTTTCTTTTTTGTTGTTGTTGTTGTTATTTATATTTTTTTAAAAACACGTCAGTCTCATACATGCTTGAACGTGCAGCTCAGAAAATGCTGAACTAAGAGCAGCAGAAAGCCGGCTGTCCGAACGCGTCGGACCGGAGCTCGTCTGATATCTGACACGAGGCCCCGCGGGCCGGAGAGAAACACGATGAGGACAGTTTTCACCAGGAGACGTCCAACCTGCACAGCACGCCTCCTCTTCCTCCCCCAACTCTTCCTCTCTCTCTGATTACACGAGCAGCCGAACAACGTTTTTCCATCCTTCATCATCATCGGGAGCTGAACACGAGGGTCTCGACCCCAAAAACAAAGACCGGGCTCACGACGCGCTGACGCAGCTGTAAAACGCTGACGACGGCAGAAGCTTACGTCAGAACCGAGACATGAGAAACGTCATTTTCCTGTGCGGTGTCTCACGTGAAGGCACGAATGCAACACTTTTCCATACAGAGTATGTTTTTTTTTATACTTTGAGTACATTTTCCTGCTCATACATTCACACTTTGATTTAAAGTTGGAAAAGAGAAACACGAAAAATAAGCCGAAAAATTTGTTCAGAAAAACCTCGAATTAAAATGTCCTGGTAGTCGATGGAGGATTAAGGGGAAATAAGTGATTAAATAAACTTCAAGTTTTTCTGTTGCCTTTACATTTAAAGGAAATATTTTACCGTTTACTCCACTACACTTACTTTAAAAATGTGACAAGTTACTTTTCAGATGAACAATTTGAATGAAAACGTGATAAACTTATCAAATCAGACTGAACCAAACTGTGTAGTTTATGAGCACTAACATAAACGCAGTCGTTTGGGTTTTTTCTCCCATAAATTACTCAGATTGTTCCATTGACTTCCTTTTCTCCCTTTTTACAAAAAAAAAACATACAGAAAATTATCAGGAGAATAATCAATAAGGGAAGTAATTAGTTACAGTTGTTCAGGATGTGAAATGTTCCTTTACTTTTAATACTTTATTTACATTTTCCTGATTGTTCGTATTTACTTAAGTTTTCGGTTTTACTTGCGCTACAGTATTTTTAAGGTGAGATATTAGTACCTTGATTTAACCAGAGTTAAAAAAAATAATAATAATAATAATAAAAAGAGTAATTTTAAAAGGGCATATTGGTCGAATGTCTTTGGATAGTGTAGATTTGTCTTCGTGGTGATTGAGACGTTTGAACGGCAGGGGGCGACAAACTCCACCGAGGCCGAGCAGAGCTGGAGGGAACTGTCCTTTCAACACCACAGCATCTCACACACACACACACACACACACACACACACACACACACACACACACACACACACACACACACACACACACACACACACACACACACACACACACACACACACACACACGGCATCTCTGTGTTAACACTGCCCGTTAATTACACCGGAGTCCGTCATTAAAAATAAAAATAAATAAACAAACATGATGAATTTGATGCTGAAGTCAGAAACTCAAACCTTTTAATCTGGTGCTTCACGTGCAGTCCGTCCAGCTTCATCCTTCCTTCCTTCCTTCCTTCCTTCCTTCCTTCCTTCCTTCCGCGTTCCTAATTGTCATTCATGGAGAAGCACGTTTACTAATCAGAGCAGGACCTTTAAAGATGTGAGAGAGAGATCAGTGGAGCCGGAAGACTTGAGGGGAGAGCGCGTGAGAGAGGCTGCAGCAACAATTGGGTCGGACAATAATATAAATAATAATAATAATAATAAGGCATTAATGTGAGGCAGCCTGTGTTTCTGTGCACGAAGGCAAGTCAGTAAGAAGAGAGAGTGAGATAAGGAAGGAAAGAAAGAGTCCACCATCGCAACACCCCCCCCCCCCACACACACACACACACACACACCACCACTCACACAAACAGAATTAAAAAAAATCGTTAATATCTTTCCAGCAACGAGCCTCCATTGCTGCAGCGCGCGCGCGCGCGCACACACACACACACACACACACACACACACACACACACACACACACGCACGCACGCACGCACGCACACACACACACACACACACACACACACACACACACACACACACACACACACTGGGCCTTTAAAGCGTCGCCAGGAAATCAGAAGACCAACTAACCTGCAGAATTAAAGAGCAGCTTCTTGACACCACTCCGCGCGCAGGAGGAGGACAGGCTGGAGTGAACGTGCTCACACTGACATCGTGACAACACCAGCTCTGTCTGTGGATCTGCGCGAGCCTGCTCTCCTGATTGTGTAATAGCCTCTCTCTCTCTCTCTCTCTCTCTCTCTCTCTCTCTCTCTCTCTCTCTCTCTCTCTCTCTCTCTCTCTCTCTCTCCAAAACCTGCAACCGGAGAGCGCGCGCGGAGAGGCAGAGAGCAGCAGCAGAAGAAGAAGAAGAAGAGGAGGAGGAGGGGAACAAAAAAAAAACCAAAAAAAAACAGGGAGCGTTGCAACAACAACAAAAAAAAAATTAACCTTCATCACAATTTCTTTTTCTTCCTTATTACATGGCGCAAGGGCTGGACAAACGGGACCGTCCTGGGTGTGATACTGCCACGGTGAATTTGGATATTCAAGCAGCAGCATCAGCGGCGGAAGCGGCGGCGGCGGCAGCATCAGCACCACCACCACCACCACCACCACCACCATCCTCCTCCTCCTTCATCCACCGAACGAGCGTCCTCGGCTGCTGCTGCGGCGGCGCCCACACCGACTCCTCGTCCTCCTCCTGCCGGCTCTATGTCGAGTGATGGTCGGCTTGCCTTGCCGGATGCTCCCCGCTCTCTCCGGATCGTCGACGACCGAACCTCCTCTGACCGCAGACCCCCATTTTCGGCGGAAACCTCCCCTGAGCTATAGGGCTACATATGGAAACTGGGGATCAAAATTTTAGGAAAAAGGAAAAATCAAAAGCGGTTGATTTCGTTTTTTGGTGTTTTTTTTGTGGTAAATTTAGCTTTTTATCGGTTTCTATCTGTTTCTTGTTGGTCTTTTTAAGCCCGCTGATGAATTCATTTAGTCGTTGAGCCTTGGTTTCCTCATTCCGCCGAGAAGATTTTTTTTTTCTTTTTAGCCTCACAATAGGCTGTTATAAAGCAAAGCAGGCGGATTGCCATCTCGTTTCCTCTCGACAGGACTCGAATCGGTCCATTTGTTTACTCTTTTTTTTTTTTTTTTTTTCTTCTGTTGCCACTAATATGACAGATCTGCCTGCTATCCTTCGTTTTCTTCCCGAGTTTATTACCTCCTTGCTCCCACCTCCCCTTTGACTAACAAAACCTCCCACTAGAAATAACACAGATACTAAATAATCTTTAGAAATAGCTTTGGATATAAATCTGAATTCTTACTAGTGAAACGCAATGTTATAGCCTTTGACTAACTCATTGTAAGTATTGAACTGTTGTACTGTAAGCCTGCCATTACTCCATCTCTTCGAGCTCATGTAAATCCAGCTGTAACCTTTACGACTCAACAAACAGGTTGTTGTTGTTTTTTTTTAAGAGAAGAAACCTCACTAGTGTCCATTTTTTTTTTTTTTTCCTAGTCTGAGCTCAGCCTCTCTCCGGGCTTTAGGACGATATTTAAACCCCCGATAGTTCAGTGTTATTCTTCACGTTTGTAGCTTTTTTTTCCTCTCTTCTTGCTGCTGTAGTGTGGAGCTCCGATCTGCAGTTGCAGGCCTGCTGAGGTGCTCTCATCCGCTGCACAAACATCTTCTTTTTTCAAAGAGGGGTTATTAAAAGTAAGAACAAACAAGAGAGGAAGAGACGTCTTCCTCTCTCGCCCCCCTCCCTCCCTCCAAAAAAAAATAATCTCAGTTTTTCTCTTGTTTTGGTCCTCACCCAAACGCAACCATAAGGCTCCTACCGCATCCTCCGCCTCCTTCTTCCCTCTCCTTCCGCTCGAGTATATCCCGCTTTTTCGGTTTGGTTTGGTCCCGCAAATTTTCAAATATTTACTTCCTGTACATCAAGAGGAAAGGGGGTCCCCCTTTCATGGAATGCGGAAACATGGGTCTGTTCGACCGCGGAGTCCAGATGCTGCTGACCACGGTGGGAGCCTTCGCGGCCTTCAGCCTCATGACCATCGCGGTCGGCACGGACTACTGGCTGTACTCCCGCGGCGTCTGCAGGCCCAAGTCCATGAGCGAGAACGAGACCAGCAAGAAGAACGAGGAGGTGATGACCCACTCGGGCCTGTGGAGGACGTGCTGCTTGGAAGGTAAGAGCCAAAGTCTGCAAACTTTCACCACACGCTTTTCATTTGTTTTTTTGGGGGTTTTTTTGGAGGATGTCGAGCTCTCCTGCACTTTGTCTTTCTGTGCAACTGCAAAGTTGAAGTTTATTTTGTATTTAAAAGACATCTTATCTTTCTGTCTGTCCGCCTCGCTGCTGGTTTCGGGATCCTCTCGATGACGTGAGACAAATCTGAGGGGAAAGTTGTTGGAGCGAATGTTCCACCGCAGGTTTCTTTCTCTAATTTGAGCTTTTCTCGTGTCGCTTCTCCTTCTTTTGCGCCTCCGGTGAAGCGATCTGACGAATACAACATCACTTTTACGTTGAAATGAGACGTGCAGCTCGTGAAAGATGAGCAGCGAAGAGTCAAAAGGTTCATGGTAGTTTTTAGACGCTGTCGGCAAAGTGAAGGAAGTATCTGACATAAATCTGAGGGGGTCACGTGATTATTCGGCCAATCGAAGGGGAGAAACATCATTATTATGTTTTTTGTTCTCTAATCTTTACTTTTTTTTGTAAAGTTGCCTTCGGTGAAATAATCTGACAAATAAAAATAACGTTTTGGGCTGAAATGACACGTGCAGCTCGTGTCGGTGTTGCAGCAGAGAGACACGTGCTTCACTTTCAACCCCCCCCCCCTCAAATTTTTTTTTAAGTTAGATGAGGATCATAAATGCCTCAATTTTGCACATAAATCCCATCTGAAGAGTTTAAATAATGTTCAGCGCCTGCAGTTAAGGGCGAGAGGGTGGAGGGGTGGGGGGGTGGGGGGGTCTGTACCTTTACAGAGTGCCAGTGGTTCTGACGGTGTGCAGCCACGGCAGCCCTGAAGTCACGTGACCTTTGACCTGTCTGCTTTCTGAGACGTCAAACAGCCTCGCGTAGGTTTTTTTTTTCGTATTCTTTCCCAGACGAGCGTCCGGAGCGTCGCCCCGTCGGTCGGCGCCGGCCGCCGACTCGGGAAGCGAGGCGCCGTAACCTCGCAAGGGCGCCGAGCGTTACAAATCTGCTCGTCTTCTCAGCCTGCGAGATCCTGAAAGGCCGCGGCGCTCGACGTCACGCTTCCTCCGCTTCGCCTGCGACGAGCAGCCGCGCTCCGCTCGGGGATTAATAACCGGCTTCAAGGAGGAAACTTAAAGCGGCTGTAATCGATATTTTTCGCGGGAACTGTGACGAAATGACGACGTGGAAAAGCGGTGAATCTGCGGCTCGGCTTCCTGGCTTCGTGTCACGAGTCGCAGCTCGTTGTTTCACCGGTTTTGGCCGACTCGCTGCTCTCAAGGCTTCGTGTTCGACGGACGTTTTCAGGAAATAAACTAAAAAAAACAACCAAAACTGAACGTACAAAGTCAGAGATGAATGCTGTGTTCCAGGTGGAGTACTTACATACGAACTCTCAAAGCAGTCCACAAATTTGAGTATGAAACAATGGAAACTTTTCACCTTCGAAGGTCGCCACTTTGGCTACATAGAGGAAGTGGGCGGGACCAACCACGTGAAGGATTTTCAAATTAAGACGTCCCGAAAGGGTTAATTTTTCATTCAGTACCACCGTGCTGCTGTTAGATAGAACTGTGTTTATTGTTATTAGCCAGGGAAATGAATTAAAGCCGGTAGATATGTCGGCCGGTGATGCGTTCAAATGTTACGGTCATTTCCAGTAAAGTAGAATTCCATATCAACTTAAAATGGGACGATGCTTCAAAAAAAAATCAGCTGCTGGAGGTGTCACATTTTGTTGTGATGACACTCAATGCTTTTCGATGTGTTTCCTTGTTGATATCTGTCCAGTAGAGACTGTCCTCCCATAAGGAATTACTTTATCACTTTTATTGCTAAGCGCCCTCTAGTGTTTGTAGTAATTATGAAAAGGAACATAGTTGTAGAGCCACAAAGTCCACGCAGGGAGGACGCCGGCGTGATCGTTTCCGGTTTCAAATTGATCGTCAGCGTTGTTTCTTCCAACTCCAACTGTTGCGTAACCTTGACCACATGCTTAATATTGTCACCATGGCGATGAAGTTTCTTTAATCTTAGCAAAGTACTTATTCTTAGGCGAACCGTGTTGTTTCCCCGAACCTAACCAAACCCAAACTATCTTTTTCTTACCTTTACTTTTGCATTATCTCGTCTGAAAAAGGTTAGTTTCTGTTTTTCAACCGTGTTTAACAGTTTCAGGTGTACAGTGGACCCTCGTTTTTCATGGGGGTTACGTTCCAAATAGAAACCGTGATAGGCGAAATCCGTGAAGTAGTAACCTTTATTTTACAATTGAAATAGATAGAACTGGACATGAAATATATCTACGTTACATATAGTCGTAATGTGATTTCAATGCACGATGCAAATCCGTGAAGCAGCGAGACCGTGAAAGGTGAACCGCGTTATAGCGAGGGTTCACTGTATTTCCTTCATTGGTTGAATTCGATTACAGGTGGTCGATAGCAGGACTTGTTGGTCCAGTCGTACTTTCAGGCAATGTTGGAAACCACTTATTTTTCCCTGTGGACAATAGTTTGCACAACTTTTTAGTAAATGTACTTTAAACCACTGTAGTATCTTACATGGAGACTTGTGTGTGTGTGTGAATGGGAAGTTGCTTGTAAAGTGCTTTGAATATTTAAATAGCCTCAATGCCGTCCATTTACCATTGTGTCAGATGTGTGTTTCTACCAGGCAGGAAAAAAAAAGAAGAAAAAAGGAAGGATCTATGCAGAAATTCAAGAATCCCATCAAATAGTAATTTTGGCAAACTTTAGATCGCGGCGTCCCCGGTGAAGCTGCTCAGGAAGTCGGCGAGGTTTGAACCGGGTCGACTCCAGACGTGAAGAGCTCGGTGAACCTTCCCACGACGGATCAGAGAAATACAGCGATCGCATGAGTGCACGCTGGAGCGTAATTGTGACGGTGACTGGCCTTTATCGCGGCCGGGCCATTATTTAATCGGCAAATAAAACAAGCACAGAGTCAAGATGACATCAAAAACATCACACTCTGGAAACACACATGCGTGTGCGTGTGCATTGCTGTTGTACCTCTCCCTTTGAATCCCGGATCAAAACGGCAGGAAATAAAAACCCAGATTTGTCATTTGTGATTCATGAATGATCCCTCGGCCCGGAGGAGGCGAGGGGAAGAGGGGGGGGGGGATTTGGGGCCACCACATTTACTTACTTACCGGGGGTCACATTCATTTAAATTCTAATTGAAATGACTTCCTGTTCCGGAAATTGGGTCTTGAAAAGCGAGTACATTTAATTATAGGTAGTTTGAACATTTTACCCCCCCCCCCCTCCACAAAAAAAAAAAAAAAAAAAAAAAAGAAATCGGAGGGGAAATTGGAAAAAAAAAAATTGGGGAAAAGTACAAGAAGCGGATGCAGCTGTGGGAGAGAGAGGAGAGTCAGGAGGAGTGATATCAAGTTTAACATTTCAGATGTTAATTAGGCTTCGGTTTGCAGCTCGGCTCGATTAATTCAAAGTGCCAGGATGACTAGTGTTCACCCCCCCCACACACACACACACACACCCCTCCCTCCCCGACTTGCACAGCAACTTGCACACGGCCGCTTCGTCCTCGTCGCAGACTCGTGTGTGTTCGGGGGCCCACACATCCTGCTCGCGGAGTTGGACGCGGGTGGGCGATGTTTTTTTTTGTGTGTTTGTATAACTCAGCTACAGCGGAGAAAGTAGAGACTGTGAGAAAAAAAAAAAAAAGGCAAAATGGGAATACCCACACTGGGTGCTTGAACACCTCGCCCTCTTCTCCGCTCGCTGCCTGTCAAGAGGAACGCAGCCATCTCACAGCGATCGTGTGTTTTCTCACATTATAAAACCACATGAGTGTAATGTTATTTCGTAAAAATGCAGTTTATCTCCTCTCCTCCGCTGATTTTCTTCACCCACCTGTCACCTGATTTATCATATTTCATTTTCCGTGCGTCAGTCAATTTGATAGAAAACTCTAGAATCGACTTTGTTTTGTCCTTAAAGTGTAATACCACTGATAGCCACTAGGGGCTGGCTCCTAAAAAGCTGTGGCTCTGATAGACTCCCATTGAAAAAGCATCAACTCCTCTCGTGAAATCCAATCATGAGCTAAACTCCTTCTGGAAATAATCGCAGCATTGATCAGATATTAGGCCTCAGACAGAGCCATGTTTGGGGGCGTGTCCGGTTTGATTGGCAGGCCTCGGGTTCTCAGTCAGAGCAACTCTAGCTCCTCCCCATCTCGTCCAAATATGGTCGCTTCTGGCTCCAAAAAAAACATAAGATGGCTTCAGTTAAAATTTCCTATGTGGTTGGACATCTGGCTGATAATGACTCATTGCTCTTGATTACTTACCTGAAAATTACCTGAGCTTTTCCCTGCAGACATTTCGATTTTCGTCGTAGTCCCCTCCAGGTTTTTGATCCTTGTTTCAGTTTTTTTTTCACAGCCGAGCTCAGGTGAAGACGGCGGCTTTAATTAAAGCGCGGCGAACGGTTTGACACCATGTTATTCCGGTTGATTTTATCCAGGTGGCGGCTCTGAGTGTCAAATCAGCATCTATATTGGCCCCTTCGCTGCTCGGCCTTGAAGTGTGGAAGCAGCATTTAAAAAGTTCAGCGACTGAGCTTCCACAAACAGAGATGTGGCTGCCGAGAGAGATTCAGCTGGTGAGGTAGCGTCGCTGATGAATCGTCCCCGAGAGGCCGCCGCTCCTCCGTCCTATCTGGGACGTTTGTGAAAGCGCCCCCACCTCCTCCACCTCCTCCCCCCGCCAGGTGCACCAGCGCCGCGCCTGCTGCTAATCTGAGGCATTCGTCTTCATTACAGCGCCGCCCTCAGGCTCCACGCCGGCTAACCGGAGGAGGTGTTGCAGAGAAAACGTTGGACTCCGTAAAGAGGAAAAACCCACCGAGGAGTCTCACGTTTTTTTTTATTAATTGTTTTACGATGCAACGTTTTTCCTTTGAGGCTCTTTGTTCTCTCTGTGCCGAAATAATACAAAAATGAATTTCCTCCATGTCGCTTTCCGGTGACTTCTTCCCGCTGCAGGTAAACAAATTCTTTCCGAGGTCAATTGTTCTGCTGTTTCTTTCCTCACGTAGTCATTGGGTTGACAACTTTCTGAATATGGCGAGGAAGCATCTTCAAATGGTTTGGTCTGAATGACGTCCTGAAAATATTCGGTATTTGGTTGGAAACCCAAGTCAGTTTTGAACAGTTGACTTCAGGAGCGAAGTTGATGCCTTTTGAATGGGAGTCAATTGGAGCCAGATGTTGTTTTGTTTTTTTAGCCAGCCCCTTGTGGCCCTCAGTGGTATTGCACTTTTAGCCATTTGTTTGCGTTGGTTTTCCATTTGTTTTAAAGCGCTTTTATGTCAAAAATATAAACAAATGAAAGAAATATTTTAAAAAAAGCAAGGTCAGGTAGCCTCCAACATGCACCACTACTATCTGCTGCAGTAATGTGCCGCTGCTCTTTGGAGTTTTTTTTAATTTTTGGTGGATGTATCTGTCTTTTCATCAACTCTGGAGCTTCTTTCGTCTGTCGTTTTTTGGTTTTGAGAAGACGGTCAGCTCTATATATTTTTGTGATTCAGAACAACAGATGAAGAACTTTTGCCTTTTCGATGTCAAGAAGACGCGTGTTGGCTCGTCTCTCCTTTAAAGCAGGTTTTCCTGCCTTCTTTTACTTCAACCAATGAGATTATTTAGAAAAAGGAAGTATCCTTATTTTATTTTTTTTAAATTTTCAACTAAAATGGCTACGACTTCCCGACGGCCTCCCACACTTTGCGTCCATCAATGCAGATCACACAGTTCACACATCCTGCCTCATGATTTTATGCATAAGCACGTGGGAGTATGAATGTAGCGCACATTCAATGCGTCTGAAAACACACGTGGGAGTGGGTTGTGTGTGTGTGTGTGTGTGTGTGTGTGTGTGTGTGTGTGTGTGTGTGTGTATGTGTACGCCAGCGAGGCAGGAGGAGATGAAAAGCAAGATAGCGGAGCGGAGCGGCGAGAGAAGAGCAGGATTAGTCTCATAGTCCAATCAGATAAGGATTACCCAGCTGGAGCGCGCCCACCCGGGCTCGTGTCCCGGCCCTGAAGTGGCATTACGCCGTATTATGACACCGATCCACTGTACACGCAGCTGCAGCTGGATTACAGTCGCAAGTTGAGGGCGCGCCGTGGCTGGGAAGTGAACTCGGGGCCACTTGTTGGACTAGAAACGGAGCCCCCCCCCCCCTCCCTCCCTTCGCCCTCCCCCCAACTGATAACAGCCCGTGTAAAGTGACTAAGCTCTACTGCGCTGCACTGTCACTCCGCCCCGCCGCCGGGGGCGATGGATGGCGTTCATTTTGCCCCCGCCCGCCTCTCGTTGGAGCTCCGCTGAGACGCCGAACGGGACCGTTTTATTGGTCTCCACCTTGCCCTCCCTTATTGCCCACTAAGGGCCGAATTACAGAGCGGGCATTTACCGGACGAAGCTCAGGCCGTGAGAACAGTTCAGGACGTACTCAGGACATCAGCGTAGAGTTCATTGACTACATTTGAGAGAAGCCCCGGGACCATTATGGGACGGTTTCATATCATTAGACGAACACAGTACGTCATGTTACAGTTATATTACTTGTGTTGTGTTCACCTCATGTTTCTTTATCGTTTCAAATATCTTCCGTATGACTTCTCGTACCTAAGTTTTTTTTTCTGGTTGCAGATGTGGCTGAAGGCATTATGTTTTCGGGTTGTCTGTCCCGTTCTTGTGAACGCAATATCTCAAAAACAACGGGAGGGGAATTCTTCAAATTTAGCACAAACGTTCACTCAGTCCTGAGGAGGAACTCACGAGATTTTGAGGATCAAAGGTCAAAGGTTAAGGTCACAGTGGCCACATCCATTTTATCTATCCCATTCTCATGGACACGTTTTCTCAGGAATGCCTTGAGGGGATTTCTTTATATTTGGCACAACCATTCACTTGGACTCAAAGATGAACTGATTAAATTTTGATGGTCAAAAGTCAATATCATGTCATGTTTGACTCTTGACTCCTCCCACTCTGGAGGTTCCTGTGCTGGGACCTTGTTCGGTTTGTTATCAGACCACAACCTGTGGCACATTCAAAGAGGAGGCGGTTTATGGAGCTACTTTGATAAAAAATGGATGTAGCATTTGTTGTGCTTCATATTTGCTGCATCAAATTTGCATTTAAAAATGTTAAAAACAGTTCCAATAACATTTGTGTCACATTTGTGACAAGGCTGTTGATTAATCTGTAATTTACAGTATTGATTTGGCCGGAAAGGAAAAATGTCAGTCTTTGCAGGAGTTTGCCTGGTGATGAGGACAAGAAGATTTATTATATTTCAAAATTCAAGTGCCTCTTGTCCATAGAGCCCAGGGTTGTTTAGTTTGGCTTACTGCTTCCTATGAAGGAGTTAAGGGGGCAAAACAAATTCTGCTCTTGAAATGAGGTGAAATGATTGAATAGAGAATGAAGTTTATGAATTTTAAACACATCACTCAACTTAAATAACTTCTAAAAAAAAAAAAAAAAAAGCATCGTGCTGATATTACATTACCAGTTAGTCCCATAATTTGATGACGCGTTTGGATTGAAGACGTAAAACACCTAAATGCAGACGTTTCGATCAGGAATCTTGAATTATGTCAAACTTCAGAGAACAACGGGGTTTCAAGTACACAGCAGACATCATTATGCCCCCCCCCCCCGGTACATTAATAGTCTCGGTAGCTTTGTGAAGCAGCGTTTGGCCGTCCTGACAGAGTCTCCGAGATTAGATGGACAGCGGAGGAGTCTGATGGCACTGTAATTGGTTTAGTGTATGATTAATGCCTCCGATGGTTTTGATCGATGGGAGAGGGGGCTGTAAACTTCGGTGGCACTCTCCCATAAATGCTGTCACCCGCTTTGCATTGGAGAGGTTCAACCCCCGCCACCTCCCCACCTCCCCCGCCTCCCCCACTCCACCCCCCTCCCTGCATGCGGACCAGAGACTAAGAGCCTCGGCAATAAATTAGAAAACATAAAAATGAAACACAAAGCATTAACGATGGGACGTGCGTCAAAGAGGAGCAGCACCGCAGTTACTACATAATAATTACCCGCTCTGACCCCCCGACACCTCGTCATCATCATCATCATCACAGCCAGTGGGACTGCATGTTTGTGTGTGTGTGTGTGTGTGTGTGTGTGTGTGTGTGTGTGTGTGTGTGTGTGTGTGTGTGTGTGTGTGTGTGTGTGCGGCTCCAGCCTTGATTTACATGTGTTATTTTTAGCTGCAGTCGGTCCTGTTGGGTGGGGTCTATCTTTATACGACATGACCAGAGAACAAATCAATACGAAACATACCCAGGGCCAATCTTTGTGTAAGCATCCAGTGTGGCACCACAACTCATCCGAGCATGGCAGGCGGGGGGCCGCCAGCTGCCAACACGACATATTTCTATTTGAAACGGGATTCGCAGACGGGTGACGGAGGGCAGTTCGAATACAGGCAGGAGGAAAAAAAAAAAAAGCTTCAGTTTTAATGTCAAACACTCCACATCTGCTGCCTGTTTCGTATGACAGATGAAAACAGTTTAGTAAAAGATTCATTACCTGGAAAGACTTAACTGGCTAAGAGTCAGAAGTAAAAGTTCAGAGGCCGTTCCTATAGCAACCAAAAACTATGTCATATATAAATCTGGCCCCCTCCATCCGCTAAACATACGTTCTGTTCTCCACCAATCGTGTCAAAATGGTGACCTTTGAGCTTGAACTTTGAGTGTTGGAGAACCCTGTTGCCATGGCGCCACAGTTCAGGTGGTTTTCCTCAGACGCCTCGGGAAACGTCCCGGTAGAACTCGGCGTTGACGGTCCGACCGCGGGGGACGAATTCACGGTTGCACAACCCTGCCAACGTCAAAGAAAAACCCACCTGGTGTCTCCTGAAGCTCCGCCCCTTCTTAAAATATTGAATGTCACTCAGAAACACCTCGCCTGGCTCGCCGTTGAAGCGTTTCGAAGGTCTCCGTTGACGACTTTCGGCGTTTGACAACAAAATCTGACGTTTCAGGTCCGCGGTGAAATCACGAATGTTCACGTACCAACGGTCACAAAAAACCCCGTTGAACTCAGGTGCCGAGATGTCGATCGAGACTCCGCGACCCCGCGACCCCTCGTCTCGTATTTGGCTCTCGGCAACTGTTCATCAAACGCATGTTGTCCTCTTGTAAAACGTAAAGTTTCCATGTTAAAGTGGCTCGAATAACAACTCGGTTTTCACTGAGATTGCACTCTGATTACATGGAATTGATCCTTTTACAATGAAAGTTTAATTACCAGCCGGCCAATCTGCGGCTCGGCCGCTCCACGGCTCCTCTCCGTTCCACCTCGCCGGCCGAATCCTTGAGCTCGTGGAAACGTCCCAAAGAGACCCCCCCCCCTCCGTTGTAAATGATAATTAACCGCAGATACAATCCATTCATTTTAAGGAGGTGCAATTCGCTCTTTCTTTCTTTTTTGTTGTTGTTGTTGTTGGTTTTGTTCTTCCTGCAATGAGCACTGAGAGAGCAACGGCAATCTGCCTTTTGATTAATCGGTGGTGTCCGTGGCGCAGTTCATTTGCAATGGAGTACGGCGTATTTGCTTTG
>NW_027210750.1:600000-602500 GCF_029030835.1 Brachyistius frenatus
GGGCAAGAGATGACATGTGGACACTCAGTGAATTGCCAATCGCCACCGAGAGAGAGGGAGGGAGGGAGAGGGGGGAGGGAGGGAGATGGGGGAGGTGGTTTGACGCATCCAGACTGCAACCATTGGCTTTTTTTTTTTCTTTTTTTTTTCTACATTAAAGATTAGAAAAAAAGAACTGCAGAGAAGCACTACACTGAATACTGGATGTGTCCCCCCCCCCCACCACACACCTCCTCTCTCCTCCTCCTCCTCCTCCTCACCCCCTTTTCACTTCTCTGACCCTCTCCCTCTCTCTCTCTACCTCACCCTCTCCCTCCCTCCCTTACATACTTTCAGCTCAGGAAGAGAAATCAATAGCCACAAATTAATCATTCTGCCCTGGGCGGTCCAAGGGGGGAGGCTGTTGGACGCGGTGGGGGGGAAGAAGTTGGGGGGGCAGACAGCGGCCATGGGACATTTAGGGAGCTACAGAAAAGGTATTAAGAGCGATTTCTTCGAGACGTGAAGAATTTGGGGATTTTGGGACACACACACACACACACACACACACACACACACACACACACACACACACACACACACACACACACACACACACTAAGTTGAGTTGAAACTCTGCAGCAGGAATGTTTGAGGGGGGCTTTCTAGGCTTTTATGTCTTCAAGAAATACTCGAAGTTTCACCGATTTTGTTTCGTCTGGCTTCATTGATAAATATCGCAGAGTGTCGTCTGCATAGAAATGGATATGAACGCAGTGTTTCCCACGGAAAGTACAAAAATAAATAAAAAATTGTTAACCAATCGGCACGCGCCAAAACCAGCCGACACTCGCTGCCACACAAAAAAAAAAAGCATTTAGCGTATTTGTACGCTGAGCGTTTATTCTGCTGAGAGGTTGTTTTTTTTTTTTTTTTTTATGAAAAATGTGTCACTGTCACCAGCCGTCCAATCACAGCGAAGGAGAGGCGGGGACAAACGCGTCAACTCAATACGGTTAACCGACTATTTTAGCTTCATCTCCCGCTGAATAGCGTAGTTCAGTTCTTCTTTACCGTCAGCTACAGTCTTAGTTACCGGACCTGGTGCGACCCGGCAGCTCCGGCATGTCGAGATGAAACAGATCCAGTCTAGTGTGGAGAATAAGTTGGGACGACGCGACGACCCGTAAAACCAGAAAACCTCTCTGGAGCGCGCCGGCGCCGCCTGCCAGATGCTCAGCTGTCACTTTTCATTTCTCGTTTCTCCAAAAGCACTTCTGTTTTACGACTCGGCGTTTGACATATTTTAAAATGAGGGTTTTGAGACTCGCATAAAATGAAAGTGGACAACTCCCGCATTTGTAGCGTTCAGATATACGTCGCGCTCCCTCGGACGATTCAATTTGTAAAGTCGTCTCTCTCTCCCTGCTGATGTGCGACGTCGTGGCCGGAGCTTCGGTGATGGCACCTCGGGAGAACTTACGGTAATTGGCGGAGATGGGAAAGGTGACTTTGACGGTGTGAGCGGGCTTTTTTTTTTTTTTTTTTTTCTGATTCCCAACCGTTATCAATCTGCCTTTTTAAAAATGGAGCTCGGCTTCGGTGGTGGAAAAAAAAAAAAAGGCTCAAATATCCTTTAGATGAGTCCACAAAGTCAGTGTGCAGCTTCGCCGGGTGATGGAGCTGCGCCCCCCGCCTCCCCCCCCCATCCCACCGTATGACATCAGGGCTCTCTGGCGAGGGAGAGCGCTTCATGATCGCAGGTATTGATCGGCCCGTCCGGAACCAATCGGAATCATGTGAATCTGTAAACTGAGTCATGTTTTTCCACTAGAGAGAGACATCCAGTAGTATCTGAGACACACAAGATTTGTAATGTTGGGCATGAGATATTGTGTTTACGGTCAACCGGCATTAGTCATTACCCCCCCCCCCCCCCATCCCCCTCCCCCGCTCCCCTCTCCGACGCCCAAATCCCAGCCGTCATATTCATCACCGCTGGCGCGTAATTGCGTTTACCTCACCTCACCTTTTCCCCGGAAAATCGCTGCCCTGAGTTTCGGCTTTCGTGCCTCTCGGCGCGGTTTGTGTTTTTTTTTTTTTTTTTTTATATCCTGCAAAGACTTTGTTATCTTTCCCTCAATAACCTGATCTGCTAAAACTGCTCAGGTGCCGCTGAGGTCGGCAGTTTTCAAGAACGAGGGAAACTCTGATGGGATTATTTAAATTGAAGTGAAAACCTCTGCTTAAATCATTTTTTTTTGACAGAGAAGTTGGAGGCGCGTGCATTGAATGTCGTTTTTTTTTTTTTTTTTTTCACGCACTGCTCTGATCGCAAGCTTAGTGTTCTTATTTCAAAGGTCTCACAGGTTTGCTTTGTTTAAGTGTGTCACATTTGTCAGCCCTCGTTTGAATCGATGACGTGACCAACGAACTCCTAATCACTGGTTTGACGTGTCTCGGGTATACAGGCGGTTTCCAGGAGCCTACGTGAGAAGACTGTGAAGTAGCTGCACTCATT